>NC_057809.1:10237878-10250732 GCF_018294505.1 Triticum aestivum | reverse complement strand
ATAAAGAGGGGGGGGGGGGGCAACTTGGGGAAGGGGATGGCCTCGGGAGGCATGTCCGCCCCGGACACGACGGCGGCGGCGGCTCCGATCGGGACTCCGGTCCCGATCCGGCTGGGGAGGCGGTGGCGCGGGCAGGCCGGCCTGGCTGGGCTGGGATTCGGCGCAGTCGGGCGCGCAGTATTTTTTTTAAAATAATTCCGCCGACATAAATAAAATCCTAGAAAAATAAATAAAAATCTAAAAATGCCAAAACAAATTTTCACCGCCTAAATAAAATATTTAGGACGAGGTGAACATTTTCTTGGCTCTAAGATGCAATTTTGAAAACGTGCAATTTTTCTAATGCAAATAAAATCCGAATAAAACCAAATAAAATCCAATAAATGATTTTAATAATTTTCCTCCAATATTTCATTTATTTTGGAGAAGTCATATTATCTCCACTCATTTGATTTAATATGAAATATTTTTCGGAGAGAAAAATTATTAAAATCAAAATCCTTGTTTCATTATTTGATAGAAATTAAATATGAAAACCGGAAAAATCCCCAACTCTCTCCGTGGGTCCTTGAGCTGCTTAGGATTTCGAGGATTGCGGAACGGAAATGCAATAAATCATGATATGCATGGATGGTCTATGTATAACATTCCAAAATGAAAATTTGGGATGTTACACCGACATTCCAAGTTCAACTTCCACATCAAACTCATGTTCACAGATATCTGCACATTCATACATAATGTCCACAACCATGATTCACTTCAAAGCCAAAAAAATGTGAGGAGAGTTATAAATAAAGAAAATCCTCTACTTGTTCCTGCTACCAGTGCGAGCACAACAAGTCAAGACCATGAGTAAATTAATTATATTTTAGTCATTTTTTGTGTTCTAAAATGCCTGCCGGCTCGCGGAAGGACGTGTTGCCGGCACACGCGTGGATTCAATGAAGGCAGGTGTCGGTGTACTAGAACAGGGGTACCCTAGTACCCCGAACTTGTGCACGGGCAGTTGCAGCACCCCGCGGCAAAGGCTTGCCGGGTGATCGCCAAGATCCCCCAAGGTTCCCTTGGAGCCATCCAAGAACAAAGTATTTAAGCTAAGGAGACAAGACCCCGGCAAGAGGAGCTTGCCGGGAAGGCCAACCAAGGCGCTCCAATGACCTTGCCGCAACGCGCCACGCGCTCCGGCAAGGCAACAAGGCCCCGGCAAGAGGAGCTTGCCGGGAAGACAAACCAAGATACCTCGAGGCCCGGTGAGCGACAAGCTTCCGGACCCGACAAGATAACGACAGTGGCAAGGTGCTTGCCGCGGCAGGCGGCCACTCTGCGTCCACGCTCCTGCGCATCCACCAACGTGTCGCTCTGGGGGCCTCTCTGGGCGTGCGTGGCGGGAGGCTATGCAGCCAGCGGTGCGCAGTGGCATGCGAAGCTGACAAGATCGCCATCATGGCGAATGGTGGCGCCCCTAACGGTCCTTTTCTGCACTGTTCGGGCGACTCAGACGGGCATTTAATGCCCTTGTCCCCTGCCGTCAGGGTTAGGTAGGGTGCACTGTGCAAGCAACTGTATCAACTACCTCGCTTTTTACGTTTTTACCCTCCCCTGCGTTGCCACCTGTCGGTGACCCCTTTAGCGTATAAAAGGAGGCCCATGCGCAACGTAGAGGGGGTTCGGTTGGGTTCGGAGCCTCATACAGTTTGCTTCGATCCATCCGTAGCCCAGAGAACATCACACTCTCGCTTTGGAGAGCAAGAACACCAGATAATACAACCAGACAAGCAGCAGTAGGAGTGTTATCTCTCCGGAGAGCTCCGAAGCTGGGTAAACTGCTCGTGTGCCTCGCCTCGATCTGCTCTTCGTGCGACCTCCGCCCCCCGCCAAACCGAAAGGGGCCCGGTCCGCCGGCCCCATAGGTGTTCGTGGATCAGTTCTCCCCGACATCTTTGGCGCGCCAGGTAGGGGGCGTCGAGATTGTGTGAACCAGATCCGGCGTTCACATGAGCTAGATCCTTATTCCCTTCATCAACATGCCACCGAAGAAGAAGACTTCGGCGGCAGCCGCTCCATCCACGTCACTTCCGCCACCGTTTGAGCAAACGAGTGGTGGGATGGACCCCGACGGAAGAAAGGACGTTGACGAGGAAGCTCATGATGCCGCCAGGTCCAAGAACAAGGCTGCACAAACCTCGGCGACTGTACATGTTCCACGCCACTCTCAGGAGGCGCAAGATCAACAGCGTCATGGTGCTAGCAGTGCCATACACATGATAGCCCAAGACCAAGTTGGTGGATCTCGGGCCGCTCAAGACCAGCATGCACGCCAGCGTGCTGGCACGAGCGGGGCGCGGTCGCCTGGATGGGATACTGCTCCTTCTAACATAGTTAGAAGTTCGAGCATGTCCCGCTCCTCGCGCCGTCCGCCACTGCCACCCACCACTCCAGCAGAAGCTTTGGCGTGAGCTCAACTTCTCTTAGATTACCCTCCGACGTCAGACAAGATCGACGAATGGAGAGCCACCATTCAGAGTCTCATCGGCTACGCCAACGGCGACACTCCACGGCGGCCGAGCGCGTCGCCGCCACGGCAGGACCGCCGGACGCGAGCCGGTGGCGACGAAACGGGCGGAGGTGCAACTACCATGCAATCACCGCCCCGAAGGCCAAGATCGCCGACTCGCCGGATCCACCTCGACAGTGACTCCACTGCATCGTCGGATCCACGAGCTCGTCGCGATCAGCGCCAAGTTCTTCATGATCGACAACAAGAAGACGCTTGAACCCGCATCGAGCGCCGAAGAGAAGCGCGACGTCAATCCGAAAAGCGCGCTGGGCCCTCTGTTGACATGCATGCGCCAGGGGAACCAGGCGATCTGCCATACGCGGTAGGTTGTCCTGCGTTCACTCGTGAGCTGCGGCAAGTCCAGTGGCCCAGTACAAAGAACTTCAAGCCAGACGTACCGGAGAAGTACGACGGCAAGACGCATCCGTCAGAGTTCCTCAGCATTTACACTATTGCGGTGCAAGCTGCCGGGGGACGAGATGACAAGATCCTTGCCAACTACTTCCCGCTGGTGCTCAAGCCCAATGTCAGATCCTAGCTCATGCACTTGCCGGACAACTCCATATCCTCTTGGGCTGATCTGTGCCATCAGTTTGTCGGCGCCTTTACCGGCGGACACAAGCCTCATGGCCAGGAGAGTGATCTTCATTTGCTCGCCCAGAAGGAAGGAGAGCCCCTGCGCAAGTACATTCAGAGATTCAGTAGCGTGCAGCACAACATCCCAGACGTCCACCCTGCCGTGGTGATCAGCGCGTTCCATCAGAACGTGCGGAACCGCAGGATGCGGGAGGAAATGGGGATGTGCAAGATCAGGGACGTCAGTGAGTTATATGCACTGGCCGACAAGTGTGCGCATGCTGAGGAAGGGAGGAGACTCCCCGGAGAAAATATAGGAGCAGGAGGATCTGACAGCGAAGATGCTGCCCCGACAAGAAGAAACCGGCGGCGGAACAACAGAAGGAGGAAAGGCAAAGAAGTGCTAGTTGTTGAGCAGTCCGGCAACGGTGGCGGCGCCAAGGAAGCCAAAACTGGTGACTCCGGCAAGGAGGTTGCCGCGGAGGTGGCGGTCGCCGACAAGCAGGACGGCACCAACAAGCAGTATTGCAAGATTCACCGCACCAAGGGCCATGATCTTCAGAACTGTAAGAGAGTCGAGCAGCTTGTTGAGCAACATAAAGCTGAATACGAGCGGCGCGACAAAGAGAAGGCCCAGGAAGTAGCTGGTGGATCCGGCAAGAAACGTCCCGACCGAGGAGGGCGCCGCGGCAAGGCCAAGCAGCGGCAATGAGACAGACCTCCTCGCGGCCGCGACAAAGATGAAGATGACGGTGACGATGAAGATATGGATGATGAGGAGACTGATGAGCAGGAGTTCCAGAAAGCCATAGAGGTCCTGTGCGTTGACGGTGGTGCTTCTCTGCATGCCTCGCATCGCCAGCTCAAGCAGTGGGTGCGGGAAGTTAATGCAGCAGAACCACCCGTCGAGTCATGCAAGCCTCTGAAATGGTCCGGCATGCCTATCATCTTTGGTATTGAGGACCACCCGGATTGCATAACTGCGGTCGGGTGCTTGCCGATGTTGGTTTCACCAACAATCCGCAACCTCAAGGTCACTAAGATGCTAGTTGACGGCGGGGCCGGCTTGAATCTGATTTCCTCCGCGGTGCTCCAGAAGCTCCAGATCCCTGACAGCGAGCTCGAAGAGACCGACACATTTCAAGGAATAAACCCGGGAAGGAGCTACCCAAAGGGAAAGATCACGTTGCCGGTAACATTTGGCAGTGAGCTGAACTTCAGGACTGAGAGGATCACGTTTGACGTTGCCGACATTCCATTACCTTATAATGGGATCCTTGGCCGTCCGGCACTCGCCAAGTTCATGGCAGCCTCTCACTATGCGTACAACATACTGAAAATGCCAGGCCCAATAAGTGTCATCTCTGTCCCTGGCGACAAGAAGGATGCTCTTATTTGTGCTGACAAGATCTACCGGGAAGCAGCAGCTGCAGCAGAACGGAGGACACTTGCCGCTGAAGCTCCCGGGGGGAAGAAGAAGACCAAGTCCGGCAAGAGCTCTGATGCCTACTCCGGCAAGCGCACCTCCTCGGAGTGCTGCGCTACCGTCGAGGACGCACCATCGAGCTCCACCGGCAAGTGTAAGAAGGCAATGGCAGCTCCACCTGAGACTAAGAAGGTGTCCGCCAAGGAGGATGGCACTGGTGGTACCTTCACCATTAGCGCCACTCTTGACCCTAAATAGGAAAGCGCGCTCATTGCTTTCCTGCGGGCGAATGTTGACGTGTTTGCGTGGCAACCGTCTGATATCCCCGTGTTCCCAGGAAAGTGATTAAGCACCACCTTGCCGTCTGTCCTCATGCGTGGCCCGTCAAGCAGAAAGTCAGGAAGCAGGCAGTAGAGCGCCAAGGATTCATCGCAGAAGAGGAGTTGGAAGCAGCAGGCCTTGTCAGAGGAGTACTCCATCCCACGTGGTTGGCCAATCCTGTTGTTGTGCGCAAAGCTAACGGGAAATGGAGACTTTGTATTGACTTCACTGATGTTAATAAAGCTTGTCCCAAAGACCCATTTCCCTTGCCGCGTATTGACCAGATTGTCGACTCCACAGCCGGATGTGATTTGCTCTCATTTCTTGATGCATACTCAGGATACCATCAGATCTTCATGGCAGAAGAAGATGAAGAGAAAACCGCATTTATCACCCCGTGTGGCACGTACTGCTTCGTATGGATGCCTTTCGGTTTGAAGAATGCTGGTTCAACATTCGCAAGGGTAGTCCACCATGCTTTTGAGCCACAAATACACAGAAACATGGAAGCTTACATGGATGACATAGTGGTCAAGAGAAAGAACAAGGCGACCCTGATTCAAGATTTAGACGAAACATTTGCAAACCTGTGCAAAATCAACCTCAAGCTTAACCCCGAGAAGTGCGTGTTTGGAGTCCCTTCCGGCAAGCTTCTCGGGTTCTTCATGTCTCAGCGGGGAATTGAAGCCAATCCCGACAAGATCAAAGCCATTGAGCAGATCGAAGCACCAAAGCGCGTCAAGGATGTACGAAGGCTTGCCGGTTGCGTGGCTGCTCTCAGTAGGTTTATCTCTAGATCTGCTGAGCGCGCCCTGCCATTTTTCAAAATTTTGAAAAAGGCAGGTCCAATGAAATGGACTCCGGAGGCGGAGGCTGCGCTGCAGGACTTGAAGAGATACCTGTACTCCACTCCAACACTTGTCGCACCTAAGCCGCAAGAGAAGTTGCTGCTGTATATAGCGGCAACCAATCAAGTGGTTAGTGCTGCGTTAGTGGCGGAGAGGGAGGCGGATGATGAGCCAGCAACCACGGCAGATCCATCCAACGACAAGCAAGGGGCTTCGCCGACAAGCTCTGGTCCCGACAAACATGAGTTTGCGCAGGAGCATGATAACATGCCAAGGAGAATGGTGCAGCGCCCAAGTTACTTTGTCAGTTCCCTTCTGCAGGGGGCTAGATCAAGGTACTCTGGTGTGCAGAAGTTGCTTTTTGGCCTCCTCGTGGCCTCGAGAAAGCTGCGCCATTACTTCCAAGCACATGAGATCACAGTCGTCACTCGCTTTCCGCTGAAGAGAATACTGCAAAATCCAGAAGCAACGGGCAGGATTGTCGATTGGGCGCTGGAACTGTCAAGCTTTGGCCTCAAGTTTGAGAGCACCTCAACTATCCAAAGCAGAGCATTGGCAGAGTTCATAGCAGAGTGGACGCCAACCCCAGATGAAGAAATTCCAGAAACGAGCATCCCCGTCAAAGAGGCAAGCAAAGAGTGGCTGACGTACTTTGATGGTGCCTTCTCGCTGCAAGGCGCCGGTGCAGGCGTACTGCTTGTCGCACCCACCGGAGAGCACCTCAAGTACGTAGTCCAGATGCACTTTCCCAAAGAGCAAGCAACCAACAATACTACAGAGTCTGAAGGATTGCTTGCCGGTCTTAGAATCGCAGCAGACCTTGGGATTAAGAAGCTCATTGTCAGGGGTGACTCACAGCTTGTCGTCCGAAAAGTGAACAAGAACTACCAGAGTCCGTTGATGGAAGCATATGTTGATGAAGTGAGGAAGCTAGAAGAGCACTTTGACGGCCTACAAATGGAGCATATCCCAAGAGCTCACAATGATATTGCTGATGGCCTGTCAAAGTGCACCGCACTAAAGTTACCTGTGGAACCAGGGATCTTTGTGCTTAAGTTGACTCAACCATCCGTAACACCATCAACTGGACAAAGCAAGAAGAGGAAGTTGGTTTCTGGTGACTACTTTCCGGCAGAGCTCCCCGAAGCCGCCGCCAAGAAAGTCCCCAAGATCAACACCAAGGATGCTGAGGGGCAGTCTGCTCCGGCAAGCCTTATGGTTTGTTCCGTTGAAGCAGACGCTCCCGACAAGTTTTGCTCCGGCAAGCTTGCCGGGGAACATCAAGCTCCGGCAGGGTCGCAAGCCCTTGCCGTAGAAGCGGACGTTCCCGCAGCAGCAGATGTGCCTTTAGCCCTTGTTGTCGAGCCACAAGCTCCAGCATGGGCACAGCAGATTGTCCACTTCCTTCAGACAGGAGAACTTCCCGAAGAACAAGAAGAAGCGGAAAGAGTAGCCCGGCAGTCAAGTATGTACCAGTTTGTCGATAGCATACTGTACAGAAGAAGACTCAACGGTGTGAAATTGAAGTGTATTCGCCGGGAAGATGGACAAAAGCTGTTGGCGGAGATACATGGAGGCATATGTGGCCACCACATAGGCGCAAGAGCACTTGCCGGCAAAGCTTTCCGGCAAGGTTTCTTTTGGCCGACAGCCCTCCAGGATGCAACTGCACAAGTAACCAAGTGTGAAGCGTGCCAGTTCCACTCCAAACAGATACACCAGCCAGCTCAAGCTCTCCAGACGATCCCTTTATCCTGGCCATTTTCGGTCTGGGGGCTCGATATCATCGGCCCCTTCCCCCGCGCTGTCGGGGGCTTTGAGTACTTGTACGTCGCAATCGACAAGTTCACAAAGTGGCCGGAAGTGCAGCCAGTGAGGAAGGCGACAGCACAGTCAGCAGTCAAGTTCTTCAGGTCAATTGTTTGCCGTTTCGGGATCCCTAACAGGATCATCACCGACAACGGTACGCAATTCACGAGCCGCACCTTTGTGCAGTACGTCCAAGACCTTGGCACCAAGGTCTGCTTCGCTTCTGTTGCTCATCCGAGAAGCAATGGTCAAGCAGAGAGGGCAAATGCTGAAGTGCTGCGCGGACTCAAGACCAGAACTTTCGACAGGCTGCACAGGTGCGGAAGGAACTGGATCGAGGAGCTACCGGTGGTTCTTTGGTCGATCAGAACGACGCCAAATCGAGCCACTGGCCAGACACCTTTCGCTCTAGTCTATGGAGCAGAGGCAGTTCTCCCCACGGAACTCGTATACGGATCACCTCGAGTGCTCGCTTATGATGAGCTTGAGCAAGAACAGTTGCGGCAAGACGACGCGCTGCTCCTCAAGGAAGATCGTCTTCAGGCTGCTGTACGAGCTGCTCGATACCAGCAAACTTTGCGCCGCTATCATAGCCGCAAAGTTAAAGCCAGAAGCTTCGAGGAAGGCGACCTTGTTCTTCGGCGCGTTCAGTCCGCCAAGAATTCCAACAAGTTGACGCCGAAGTGGGAAGGCCCTTATCGGGTGAGACGAGTCACAAGGCCTGGCGCTGTCTGCCTTGAGACCGAAGATGGCATTCCAGTGAGCAACTCCTGGAACATAGAACATCTTCGTAAGTTTTTCCCATAAGGCGCGGTTGCCGGAACCCGTTCCGGCAACCACCTTTTGTACAAGTCTTGCCGCTGTTGCATGTAATCCTTTGTACAAAGCCGGGCGCAGACCCCGTGCATAAGTAAAACCCCATGTGCTCCACACAGCTTGTCCATTTCATGCGTTAGTTCCTTTCTTGCATGTGATTATCTGACACTTTGTGCAGCACTTACATCCGGTAAGCAGTAACAAGCTAAAGAGCTCCATATTATTATTTTCTCTTCTTTATTTTTCTTTTAAAGGAAAAGAAGGTTCTCTCGCACACAAGTTTGCCGGGGGGAAGGAGAAGATTGTGGTATGGGCCAGGTGTCGTTCAAGCAAAGACTTGCCTTACCGGGAAGCAAATGACAGAAAAGCTAAGTTGCCAAAATTTAAGCGATCACTTTTTTAAATTTTTGAGTTATCTCCCTCGAACGACCCTGCTTTGTATGGAAAACCTGTGCGCGGAGGAACCAACTCGTGGCTAGTTGTGCCCTTACTTTGTTTCGAGTCCGCTCAACAGCTTAAGCGTGCTGCATCTAGTCGCGACAAGGTTTCTTGTCGGAAGCAGCGCCGCCAGCAGGCTGCTGAAGTTCCGCACTCAGCGCTCGCGGCTCGGGCACCTGCGCCGACAAGTTCCCTAAAAGCGTAGGGTGAAAACATACAAAGGAAGGAATCTAGTAGAGGAAATAACGTTGCAATTGATAACAGAAATAAAGTTATATTACAAAGATAACTTGTCGCAGCTCTAACAGACTATTCTCATAACATGACTAGCAGCGACAAGGGAAAAGAAGAAATGGGCGGCCTAATCTACGCGTCCACCCTCGACTCGCTTGATCTCGCTCACCTTGTCCACAATGGGTGCGACAAGGGCCTTGAGTGCATCCAGATCGGCGTCAGGCGGCAAGGATCGAAGGACGTTGGTGAAGCTGAGGCCTGGATTGCGGAAGGCTACCTTCATCAGCACCTTCTGGAGAACCCCGGCACAGATTTTGCGTGACTCGTCGGCCAGCTGCTTCGGGATCCTCTCCCAGAGCCGCTGGAGTGCCGTCGCCACGCCCTTGAAGAATAGGCTGAGCTTGGCGCTGGGTTGAAGGCTCTCGTCGGAAGGATACCCAAAGTCATCCATCCCCAGCTGCGCCAGCTCCTCGTTGATGACGGCGGCAGTGTTCACCAGACCCTCGGTCCAGTGCTCCACCGTGTCTCCGAACAAGTTCTGGGTAACTGCAATGCTCTCCAGCAGCGCCGCGTCAGCCTTGACCTTCTCCGCCAAGGTCTTCTCCCGCTCCTTGGCGGCCTCCAGCGTCTGCGTCAGCGTGGCCAGCTTCAGCTCCAGGTCTGCTTTGGAATCCTTGGCGGCGCTGAGCTCCTTTCCCATCTCAGCGAGAAGGCCTTGCAGCTCGCCATGGGCGGCAGCATCCTTCTCGCGCTCACGCTTGAGCGCGGCAAGATCCTCGCCGCTCTTCCCAATATCGGCCTCCAGCCGTGCCACCTTCTCCTCTAGCTCTTTATTGGCGGCCTCTGCAGTTGCCGCGGCATCCTTTGCCTCCTTGAGCGCCCTGCCAAGTGCTCGCTCACGCTCGGCGAGCTCTTCCTCGTAGCTGTCGAGGTGGGCCTTCCGCTGCACTAGCTCGCCTTCCCGCGCGGACTGCTTCTCGGCAGCAAGCCTTTGTTCCTCCTCAGCCTCGGCCTTCTCGAGAAGAAAGGCCGTGCGCTCCTCGTCTACTCGCTCCCGCTCCTGCGCCAGGGACCGAAGAGCTTCTTGATTTTGTCCCCGGAGCTCCTCCGTGCGCTTCTCCATGTCAACTCTCGCCTTCGCGACAAGCGCTTCCCAGGAAGCCAGCTTGGCTTGTCGGGTGCGGTAGAGTGACAGCAGCTTCCGCAGCAGCTGCTCTTCCTCAGCCTCGCCGTTGCTGCTGCCGGGCGCGTCAACCAATGATAGTCCAGCAGAGGCGAGCACCTTCCCGTCAAAAGTCTCCCCCTCGACCGGCACCCTGGAGCTCGACGCCCAGGGTAGCTTGATGAAGATGTTGTCACCGGCCTGCAAGTAGGCGCCGGGCTAGGGCTCCTCGGAGCCCGGCTCCGCGGAAGCGGCAGAGGGTTCGGCGGTCGGTGCAGCGCCCGACGCTCCTGCGGCCTCAGGGTCGTCAGTGCGATCGCCCGACCCCTCGCCGGCTTCTGCAGCAGCAGCCCCGGCGGCCTCCTCGCCGGCGGTCTCATCAGCACCGGCACCTTCCTCGCCGGCGCCCTCTGTCTCCATTGGCTCAGCCGAAGATGGGTCTGAAGAACGAAGAAGGGAGGAAAATCAATCAAAAATCCAAGAAAGGAAAGACAGAAGAAGCAGAACCCGAGGGAAAGTTTCTGGGCAAGTGGATTACCTGCGCCAAGATCTTCAGTTGCGGCCTCGGTCGCCGCAGGATCAGCAGTGCCGTCCCTTGCCGGAGAGTCCCCCCTTGCCAGAGAACGCTCCCTTGCCGGGGACTCCTCCCTTGGCGGCGCAGTCGAAGCAGGTGGCACTTCGGGGCCAGCCTCCCGGCGCTCCTGAGGAGGCTGCTCTGCTCCTGCACAAGTCAACAAGCGAGATATCAACAAAGGAAAAAGCACTCAAGCGCGCCCGGCAGCAGAAGGCTAAACTATGAACTTATGCTGGGGGCTGCGCTGGGGGCTGCTCCGAGGGGTGATTGCCGGGTCCGTCAAGGTGGTCTCGGGCCCACCTCCTGCCGACACGATGGGGTCATCCTCGATGACGATCACCGCGGCCTTGGCCCTCTTCGCCGCTCTCTGGGCCAGTGTTCTGAAAAGAAAGGAGTCCAGATTGGAGCAAGTCAGATACAAGATATAAATAGCAAGATTGAAGGATTATAAGAGCAAGATTGAAGGATTATAAGAGCACCAAAGAAACTCACTCTTCTTCCTCCTCGTCGGAGCTGAGCGCGGAGAGATCGAAGTCCGGCCCTCCTCCGGTGCGGCGAGGTGGAGGAGTAGGGTCCCTTGCCCGCTTGGCGGGGGCAGTGGCAGTGGCCCGGGAAGATCCCGCTCCAGTTGCCGCTGTTGCGTGAGGCGCTCCCGCGGCAACATTGCTTGCCGCGGTGGAGCGCATCGTGCGGCTCGGTGGCTGTGGAGCCGGCTGCCGCCCCGATGCGTCCCCAGCCCTGCGAAGGCGCCTCCTTGGTGGGGCCGGGGGCTCCGCCGGCGGCAAGCTCTCTGAAGGCTCAGCCTCCTCCTCGCCGGCCTCGCTCGACTCGGCTTCAGAACCGGCAGGCTCCTCTTCGCCCATGAACTCCGCGCGTTCGGCAAGGTTTTCCGCCTCTGCAGCCTCCGCCTCCTCCACGGTGAACCCAAACACACCCGCAGCAGCTGTGGCCGGAGCCTCTTCCGCCCTAGTAGCGATGAGCTGCAGCTCCTCGTCGGTGGTGTCACGGGTGAGGCTCTTCTGCTCGTCGGCGCGGACTGGCACTTCCTCCAAGGTGTCGAAGAACTCTTGCACAACGTCATCCGCAGGCTCTTGCCAAGTTGGGACGATGCCGTGTGAATCGCACAACGGCATCATGGCGCGGATCCGGTCAAGTGAAGAGTTATTGCACAAAGGAACTACGCCCTCGGCAGTGTGAATGGGTGCTGGGGGTCGTGTTTGAATAATTCCAAGAGCATTGCATCCAACTCCAAGACGGTGAAGTTATAGTTGAGGCCCGGCCGCAGCCTCATGATGTCCACTGAATTCTTGAATTCCCAGGCGGGCCTCCCCCTCTCCTGCAGGGGGGCAATGCGGCGGCGGAGGAAATCTGCCCCAACAGCACCTACGGTGAGCCTGGCAAGCCTGAGGCAAAGAATCCTAGTGATGGCGATTTTCAGCCTCTTGTCTTCCGGGGCCACGTTGCTCTAGTGATTGCCGCGCACTATTGGAGTTTGGCGCACGGCGGTGAAGGGCTGCGGATCCTCCTCGACGATCCAACACCACTCCGCTCTCCACTCCTCCCACTTGCTGCGGAGCTCACCCTCCAAGTACGCATCCTTCTTGCCGACTCTCGAGATCCAAGCGATCCCTCCGGCAAGCGGCTCTCCTCTCTCTACCCGAGGCATGAAGTAATGGCGGAAAAGGGCTACACTAGGGTGGACTCCGACAAAGTTTTCGCACAAGTGTGCGAAAACTGCCATGGTCAGGACAACATTGGGGGTGAAGTCAAGGAGGCGGAAGCCATATGTGTTCATAATATCACAGAAGAACTCCGAGAAGGGCGGGCAGAGCCCGCAATAGAAGAATAGCGGGAAGAACGGGTACCCATTTGGAGCCGACTCCGAGGCAGCGGCCGGAAGTACCCTCATGCGCGGATGCGCACGCATCTCTGTCGCCCAAAAGAGGTAGAAGTACTCCCTCAGCTCCTGCACGCCGAGCTGGGGGGTGAAGATCGCCCGCTCCTTCCGCAACGCCGCGAGCCGCTGCGCCTCGGCCGACTTCACGCCCTTTCCCTTGTCGGCTTTCGGGGCCATGGCGGAGGTGGTGGAG
>NC_057809.1:10211800-10237448 GCF_018294505.1 Triticum aestivum | reverse complement strand
CGAGGGGGAACGAACTGCCCCTATTTCCTCTGCTTATAAAGAGGGACGGGGCGGACGTTTCGGCCTTCCAAATAAACAACCACCCACGATCTCTCCCACGATGCCGCATTCAACGCGTGCCGTTATTGGAGAGTGCGGTGGATACGGAACAAGATTTGGCGTGGCCCGCCCAGCCCGCGTGTGCCCGTGCCCTGTCTTGGGCCTGGCCCAACAGCGCTCGGCACCGTGTCTGGCCCAGGCCCGGGGGCTCCTGTCGGTGTACTAGAACAGGGGTACCCTAGTACCCCGAACTTGTGCATGGGCAGTTGCAGCACCCCGCGGCAAAGGCTTGCCGGGTGATCGCCAAGATCCCCCAAGGTTCCCTTGGAGCCATCCAAGAACAAAGTATTTAAGCTAAGGAGACAAGACCCCGACAAGAGGAGCTTGCCGGGAAGGCCAACCAAGGCGCTCCAATGAACTTGCCACAACGCGCCACGCGCTCCGGCAAGGCAACAAGGCCCCGGCAAGAGGAGCTTGCCGGGAAGACAAACCAAGGTACCTCGAGGCCTGGTGAGCGATAAGCTTCCGGACCCGACAAGATAACGACAGCGGCAAGGTGCTTGCCGCGGCAGGCGGCCACTCTGCGTCCATGCTCCTGCGCATCCACCAACGTGTCGCTCTGGGGGCCTCTCCGGGCGTGCGTGGCGGGAGGCTGTGCAGCCAGCGGTGCGCAGTGGCATGCGAAGCTGACAAGATCGCCATCATGGCGAACGGTGGCGCCCCTAACGGTCCTTTTCTGCACTGTTCGGGCGACTCAGACGGGCATTTAATGCCCTTGTCCCCTGCCGTCAGGGTTAGGTAGGGTGCATTGTGCAAGCAACTGTATCAACTAGCTCGCTTTTTACGTTTTTACCCTCCCCTGCGTTGCCACCTGTCGGTGACCCCTTTAGCGTATAAAAGGAGGCCCATGCGCAACGTAGAGGGGGTTCGGTTGGGTTCGGAGCCTCAGACAGTTTGCTTCGATCCATCCATAGCCCAGAGAACATCACACTCTCGCTTTGGAGAGCAAGAACACCAGATAATACAACCAGACAAGCAGCAGTAGGAGTGTTATCTCTCCGGAGAGCTCCGAAGCTGGGTAAACTGCTCGTGTGCCTCGCCTCGATCTGCTCTTCGTGCGACCTCCGCCCCCCGCCGAACCGAAAGGGGCCCGGTCCGCCGGCCCCATAGGTGTTCGTGGATTAGTTCTCCCCGACAGCAGGCGGGGCAGTCATAAGCTGGTTGCACACGGCGAGGAAGCGTGCTCAGCCAGGCCTGCAGCGAGTGCGGCCCTCTTGGCCGACGCGCCGGTTCAATGCCTGCGCTATGAGAGGTCGTGTCCGTGTTAGAGCAATCACTCCCTCCAGTCCTTTTTTGTTTGGGTATAACAAAATCTCGTTTTCCATTCACATTTTAGTGGTAGGAGTTGTGCGTGTGTGTCTGTGAGAGAGAGAGGAGACGGTAGTCGGGGTTGTCTGATCGGTAAACAAATGAATAATGTCAGTCTGGGATGGAGACGAAAAGGAGACCGCAACAAATGTTGTGTCTACAGGAGAGATCGAGAGATTAATTTTAGTGGTATGAGTCATATGTAGAGACATATAGGGTGTGTGAGAGAATCCCATAGAGAGAAAGACAAAGTGAAAGATGAGTGGAGACTGTGTGTTTGGCGGTGAAAAAGAAAGCTTAGGTACCGAGTGATACCAGAGAACAGTAGAGACGTGAGAGATAATGAAAACCGTGTAATTTATAATGAGAGGGAGAGTGTGACACTTCTCAAGGGAGACGTCGAGAGACCATGTTTGCGAGGATAGGAGCAACATGAAGTGAGCGTGAGGGTGAGCTGGAGAAAAGAGAGTGATAGCTACCTGAAGGAGCATGCATGCGAGAGAGATGGGCGTGCAAGGAGTGAAAAAGAAGGGATTCAAATATTTGAGTTCGAGATGATGATACATGTAATCCATACTCGAACCAAAATTGATATATCAAACATGCATACTCATATGAATTCACGCACATCTATGTTATTTAATATGTAGATATTACTGATCCATACATTTTAGTAGAACATAATTTGGTTAAATTTTTTCGAATTCAACCTTAAGATTTCGAGATCGTTGTATTTGTAAATCATATTATGCATATAAAGGAGCAAAATTCTTTGTTGTGCTTTTGAAAGTATATATATATAAAAATGATGTATATAGAATGTAATTCCAATTGAAAATGGATCCCGCCCGAAAAAATAGAATACAAATAGGATTCGAATTGAGTTGGCACGATAAACGTGCACTCTGCAAAATTTGAACAAAGCGGGGAAAGTCGCAGTAACTGCCCGAAACCAAAATCTGCGAGATGGAAATCACTACTGCCTATCCCTGCCACGCAAAGCCTATATGCTGGATTTCTATAGGTTTCGATAGGGGTAGGTTTGTAATTTCACCCAAACGTGACATAACCGTCTCTCACCCGGATTCATACATGGTGGGCGCCAAAACACAGTGTGTCCTCGGCCGAAATCGACTCCCTCCCCGATTCATATTCATACACGGTGGGCGCCAAAAACAAACTCTCATCGGCAAATATTCAGTGTATGCGAGATTACCGTCCTATCCCCAACCGACTAGTGTTGCTGTGATGTAGTAGAAATTTGAAACGGGGGCTAAGTTTGTAAATTTCCTCGCATTTGAGACAAGCGTGCCCTGAATACATGGTCCCCCCTTCCTCTCTACCTCCCTTTTCCCCATTCGTACTCCGTGGGTGCCAAAACACCCTCTCCACCCCACCCTCCTCCGTCTGCCGCCGTCCGCCACCCCATCCACCGCCGTCCTCCTCCACCATGCCGAAGCTGATACCCGACGCCGCCATCCATTACAAGAGATCAACCTCTCTCATCCACGGCTTCGGACCGGGATCCTTGCATCCCGTCCTCCCGCTTCATCCCCGCCGTCGTCCACCTTGCCGGCACCGCTCCTACGACCGTCTCGTCCACCGCGCCCCGCCGCCACCGTCTACCCTCCTACATCTGCTTCCACGCTGTCGACAGCCATCGCTACCGCAGCATCGTCAAATTCTCAGCAGATGCGTACACGGCGCCGCACCAGAGGCGGTACTCTTTCGTACCTGCTCAACTTATTTATCGCAGCAAGAAAATAGATCGCCACTGCTTTACTCTGATTTCTTGTCTTGGTTGCGAAGTTGCCTTTGTCCGGTTTGCACCTTCAGATCCGCCATGGCACGCTCAACACCATCCTCGCAATGCTTATGGTTTTCCCCTTTTATATTCCACACTAGTTAAATCACAGTAGACTAAATTTCAAAATTGGGTCAGTCAATTTTTCAGAGCTCGCCGGAGTTCGCCGGTGTGATTGAAGTGGCTCGGGTGGTTGTGAGGCCTCGCCGAACGAAGAAAACTCGACGCGGGTGGGGGTTGGGGTGGGGGTGGGGGTGGGGGTGCCGGAGGAACACAGGCGGTGGGGGCCGGTGGTCCGGCCGGCGGCCCATGCGGTGTTCTGTATGGGAAGAATCAGAGACGAGGAAGAAGAAGGGTTAGGAGACGTAGGATCTTCATCCAACCACCTGAAATGGTCGAGAGACAGCTAGGAGTTGCATTCTTAATGCGCTCTGGTTCATCATGTGTGGGCACTGCGCAACCAACATTTTATTATCCAAAATCTGCTTGCTCTTCTTTACCATGTTCCTCTTCTGTTCTTCTTTAATATGTACTCTCTCCGTTCCTAAATACAAGTCTTTGTATAGATTCCACCATGGAATACATATGGAGCAAAATGAGTGAATCTACACTCTAAAATGTACCTGGATACATCTGTATGTGATCCATAGTGGAAATCTCTACCAAGACTTATATTTTGAAACGGAGGGAGTATGATAGTAGTACAGTATGTTCCTTGTACTGAAGATGAGCAGGGACATTTGCAGTGTAGAGGTCTATACGGTCGGTTGTGATGGACACTTTGAGCCTCTTTGATTCGTAGGATCTTGTAAACATAGGAATAGGATTTGTAGTGGCCCGCCTACTTGAATCCTATAAGAATAGCAAGGAAATGCGGGGAGCTATGTCGCCTTTGAGAGTTACATTGATATTAACAGTACCGCACCTTCACTTGAAGAGAGCTGGTATCCAAAGCCTTTCTAGTCGTACCAGCAATACTAGCACATATATTCCAGCAAGTTCCACTTTGCTGATTTTACTCTGATGCTTAAGGTTTTCCCGTTATATCTACACTATGATCTGTGTAGCTGCTTTGTGTCACACTAGCAGCAGTCCACTCTTGAAGCTAAACACTGCAATGACTTACAAAATTGGCACCAAGGCATTGATTGCCATTCTGGATGCAATGAAACTCATACGCTCCCCACCTGTTGATTCTTGTTCAGAATATGATCCTAATGACTATCCTAACCTCAAGGAGTCAAAGGCAGATGGCCTGTCCTGTTCACCCATCAAGGTGCCTGTTCTAATTTGGCAAGGTTTTATTGATTGCGCGTATCTTGCATATGTTGTCTTGCATTTCTTCTACTTTGTTGCACCGCCATCTGCTTAGTTTACTCATCATATATGTCGAGATGCCATGCCCATCCATTATCAATACATATTCCATTTGTCATCATACCATGTTTTTCCACTCAAATGTTGTTCTTGTGCATCAGACATCAAAAAGGAAGAGGGTGATTGCCGAACCTGAATGAGAACCAGCAAAGTCCTTGAAAAACATGGTGGTGCCGGAGAAATCAGACAACAATCCACTTATATTGGCTGTACAACCAGTGACACAAAATGTAGGACCGACTCCAGCAGACTGTACCCATACTTCACTGGCCACACCACTAGCCCCACCACACAGGACCTGCACTCCAGCAAAAGGTATACCGATTTCATTTGCCATAGCACCATTTGTACCACAGAAAAATCCCACTCCAGCAAAAAGTACAACAAGTCCATCGGCCGAAGACCTATCCCAACTGCAGAGACGGCCAATTCCTGTAGATTGGAACCCCATTCCATTTATTCCCAGTTTAAAAGACAATGCTTTCAATGTTGTTAGGGACTACGTGCATATATTCCCATCATGGGAAGATTATTGTGAAGACAAACACCATTTTCACATCTTCCTGTCCAACTTACGTGTAAGTGCTATTATTCATGGCTATTATTTTCCTGTTTTCTGCTGATTGAACACGTCAATGATTTACATTACATTGTTATAACTAGGCGAGGGTCAATCTGGATAGTCATGACGAGCAAAGCTTGCTTGTGCTTTTCAAGGAAGCATTGCAGCAGTATCGGTGTTACTTGAGGAAATCACACTTTGATGACAAGTCTATAAACGAATTTCTGGTGAAGCCTCCTGTGCTAAATTTAGAAGACATTGAATGGAAAAATCTTGTTATGCACTGGTCTCGTTCCCAGGATGAGGTACTGTTTATGAAATCACATGACAATTTGAACTTCTACTTTTCCACACGTGCCTTACGGATCTTTTTTGCAGGAAATCTGCTCGAAGAAGAATTCTGGTTTGACAAGAACAACAGGATATCGCAAATATGCTGCCCACTGCTCTGCTCTTGTTAGTACATGTTGTCCTGTATCACTGTACTTGCATACATACCTAGTTCATTATGTGACAGTAGTATGCATGATAGCTTGCTTATCAATTGTTCGCTCCAAATTATCTGATCTGTATGAATGGTTACATTAGTGTAGAATATATCCAATGCCAATGTTTTTTAAGCTCTACATTGTTCTTGTAAGTACATGCTGTCCTTTATCATTGTACTTATAATGACAGGTAGTTGTTCATGTACCATCACTCTGCAACTTATTTTCCTTTGCCCTCCATTTTCTACACATCAAATCTATATTTACTCTTACCATAAGGTTGGTATTGAAGAAGTTTAGCTGTGCATTGCTCTTGGCTGTACCTTTTGCCTGTATCGCTGCACTTACATTTATACATACTTGGTTATGTAGCATCACTCTTCATCTTATCTTAAATATTCTCCATTTTTTCGTATATTATCACATCTATATTTACTCTTAACAAAATGTAGAATAAAGGCAATGCTTTTGAAGAAGATTCTGTGGTAAACTTCTTGAATTGCCCCCCCCATCAGCATGGACAAGGCCTTTATAGAGCCTGTCTTCACCAATAATGTAAGTTTGTCCATCTCAAGCCTTCAAACTTTGTTGTATATATTTGGTTAGGCATGACTGCAACAGCTGTTTATTTTTTGTGTTTGCATCAAATTGCTTGTTTAAAGTTTATTATATGTAGTTCATAAACAAAAGTTCGTCCTTTCTCAATTTAAGTTTTTAGTTGTACAACCAAGTTCCTTCTTCATACCATGTAAATTAAACTATACAGAGCAAGTGATCTTCTTTTGCACTGCATGTATGCTTCTATTCTTCATCTGTAATCTAGTGGTGTGGTGAACCTACCCACTACAGCACAATGTCATATTCTGCAATGTCTTAACTATGAAAAATGTCATATCATTCTACTATTATTTAAACCGTCTCTTTATTTGCCAATTTGAAATGGTATAAATTGACAGCACACTAACCATTGATACTTATGAGTTCTTGATCTGTAATCCAGTGGTGTCGTGAAGCTGCCAACTCCTTCACAATGTCATTTCCTGCCATGTCTTGACTTGAACAATACCATATTGTGTTAATACAAATTTAAACTGTGTCGCTTTATTTGTCAGTAAGAAATGTGATGAATTGTCAGCACTGATACTTTTATGTGCAAAACCTATCATCTGTCTGCTTGTTTATCTTTCAGAGTGAGGAAGATATAAGTGTTGAACAAGCGCAGTCTCATCATCTTGCTCAGCTGCTTGCGCTGCAGCTCCTCAGCAGGGCTAACCTTTCTTGAACTCTATTGAAGTGTTGTCGGTTTTGTATATTATTTTGTCGGCGTGTTTATTTGCACTGGTGGCGATCTTTGATGCCCAGTGTATGTAATCTGCTGTCTGCTTGTGCTTTATTATCATAGTGGCGAACTTTGATGCCTAGTGGATGTAATATGTTGTAATTTCTTTATTGTATAGTATAGGTTTTTTCTTATTCACGATGTTGCAGTTATTTCTTTATTACATAATCAGGCCAGCATGCAATCACGATGTAGGTTGGGCCTGAAACGTGCCGATCAGCTCACGGGCCGGCAGCAGCCCGAAATGAAATCCGGCCCATGATTGTGTGAATCAAATCACGGGCTTTTAACAGGCCAAAAAAATGTCTCAGTCCTTGTTTAGCCCAATCAGATATCAGCTGCGAGCAGGCCGGATGCAAACCGGGACGTAGTTAGGACCAACTATATGACGGGCTTTTAAGAGGCTGAAATTAATATAGGGCCGAAATATTAAACGGGCCCTTAACAGGCCAAAACTAATATCAGGCCGAATTACTAAGTGGGCCCAAAAGCATAGTGTCCAGTTGACGGGCCGAATCTTATACGGGCCATAATTAGGCCCAAAACTTCTTAAAGGGCCGGACCTGATCTGGGCCCTAATTTGGCCCAGAACGTGGTAGGCTTTTAACGGGCCGGATCTCATATGGGCCACTATTAGGCCCGGAGCGTGGCAGGCCATTAATAGACCGTATCAAATATGGGCCGGCATTTGGCCCAAAACATGGCAACTAGTTAACGGGCCGGCCTACTACGGTCCTCAAAATCTTGTGGGCCTACAGCTGGGCCGGCCCATTAATGTCGGTGAAATCTCGTGGGCCTTTAGCTAGGCCGGCCCATTATGATCGGCAAGAATTTTGTGGGCCTTTACCTGGGCCGGCCTATTATGGCACACAAAAATCTTGTGGGCCTTTACCTGGGCCGGCCCATTATGGCCCGTGAAATCTTGTGGGCCTTTAGCTGGGCCAGCCCATTATGGTCCGCAAAATCTCATGGGCCTTTAGCTGGGCCAGCCCATTATGGTCCGCAAAATCTTGTGGGCCTTTAGTTGGGCCGGCCCATTTAAACTTGTTGGGCCGTGCCACGTGTCGACGTATCATAGGCGCCTTTTGTCCAGTGAGTGGATGACATCTGTCCCGACGATGAGCCGACACGTGTTTCCTCTAGCCAATGATGATTTTACACGTGGAAAATCCCCATTGGTCGAGGCTGTTAACGGGTTATCGGATCCAAAACCTGACCCGATAGCTTAACGGTGTTCTGTTACGGTGGATGCCACGTGTCGGTCACCCTTGACGAAAGCACTTCTGTGACGCGTGATTTATCGTCATGTAAGTGGACACTTCCGTGATGATAATTTTGGTAATGTCATGGAACACTTCTACGACAGCACATGTATGACTATCTTGATTCTGTCATAAATTTGCCATGGATGTACATGCATGACAAAAAAAGTGACCTACCGTGACAAACACGTATCATCACGGAAGTGTATTTTTTTGTAGTGGGACGACCAATGCTGATGAGCTCGCTGTGCGTGAGCATAGGCGATGATACCAAATTGTGCTCGATCTGAGGATTGACTTCATCATCTTCAACATTGTCGTGAGGACCAATGTCTTCAGCTGTAGTGGGGTCAAAAGCTGGATTGTCTTCAGCTTCAGGAGCCTCTGTGGAAGCAGGCTCATGAACTATCAACTGGCGCTCTCGATGTTCAGACGCAGGACGAGCCACTGAGATTGGCTCGACAACAAGGGGCTCTGTGGTTGTAGCCCGGTCTCTTTTCTTTGTTTTCCTTTTCTTGGTTGGGGGAGCATCATCAGTGGTGGCTTTGGTCTTGCACTTTCTGGCTTCGGCTTCAGCTGCACTAGTTTTCTTGAATTGTGAAGCCACTGTGGGGACCTTAGGCTTCGAGCCTGTCATATTGGCTGGGAAGACAATGCAAGGTTCTTCCTGCCTTGATGCTTCTGGTTCAGCCACAGCTAGCTTCTTCTTCTTCTTGGCAGCCATTCTGGGGTCGATGCCGGGTCGCCCCAAGGCCTTGCGCTTTTCAGCTTCATTGTTGCCTTCAACACATTTGGCAGCAAGTGTCTTCATGCACTCACGAGAACCTTTTGCTTCTTCTCGTTTCTTGTGGAATACCTCCTAGAACTCATGCATCATGACCTTGAAGTTTTGAATGTCTTCAACATTGAGCTTGGCCATGTGCTTCTTGAACTGAGCCTTTTCATAATCGATCTTATGCTTCAGCTCAACAATTTTCTGAGCTAGAGCCAGCTCAGGAGCAATGGCTCCATGGAAGGAGACGCTGAGGCCAATTGGAAGCTGAAGATCATCAAAGCTGACATCTGGGCTGTCAACCCACTCATCAATAAACTTGTTTAAGATTTCCACATCAAAGAGAGGAAGATCATTGAAGATTTCCGCCTCTTGCTTACTCTTTATCAACTGCTCAAGGGCGTCATCGCCAAGATCATCGTCGCTGGAAAGATCAATGGCGTCATTCTTGTTCCTCAAAACAGCAGCAGGGTCAGTGCTTGACCAGTGGGTTGCATGGGCTTTTTCAACTTGGCAGACTTGGAGATGCGTGAGAGATCTTCAGACTGCACACTGGCTTCAGGAGGTGCAGTGGCCAGAGGCTTCGCCCGTGAAACCTTTGGTGCAGATGAGGGCTTTGAAGCCTTTGGTACTGAAGAGGGCCTTGAAGCCTTGGGTTTCATTTGCTTCACATGCTTCGGTGGTGTAGGCGCTTCGTCAGAATCAGTGTCGTCTGCAGGTTGATCCACATCTGCCCCTTGAACCATTATGTGAGTGATGAGACCTTCTAAGTTGTAGAAGGGCCCAACAAGATTGGGTTCAGCTTCTCGTGTGCCATTGGCACGTGGCGCAGAGGGGCCTGGGTTGAAGTCTAATCCCAAGGACTTATTGTTTTCCTTGGCTGAGTTCTTTGCAAACTGAAAGTTGCGCTTGAAGAGATTATCTTCACGACACCATAACAGAGAGTATGGGTCGGCATTTGCAGGCTGAGGTCCACGAATCATGCAGGGGTAGAAGCCCTGAGCAATAGCTTCGAACTTTGATTTGGGCTGAAGACCTTTGTATATTATATCTCCCCAGGGGCCCGTTATGGCATTCTTCTCAGCATATTCATCAGTGACGAATCTGTACTTGAACCATTCCTCTGCCCAATGTCTTCGAATCCATTGGATTCGGTTCTTGCGTTCTCCATAGGTCTCTTCCGGATTTGACTTTTATAGCTCATAGAGATCCGGTGGCAGGTCCTTAGCAGTGTTTCCATGGTGCTGTCTGCCGCCCTTCCTGACTGATTTTTCTGTTGCCATGAAGTTTAGACTGAAAGGCTTCAACACTGTCAAAGTCTTCCGTCTACTGGTCAGACAAGAACTGGCTTCAAGAGAATTTATATGATGTTGTAAGAACTCTGCAAATGAATGCAGACTATGAGAACCAAGGGATTCTCCCACGGACATGTACCTGTGACAGCATTAGAGGTGCGAGGGAAGGGGAAGAGGTCATATGCATTCTCAGAAGATTTTGAAGATAAATCAGTTTAGAAGACATTGACCTCATAGTGCGAAGACATTCACTCATATGTAGAGAGATGATTCCAGATTTGTATGAATCCACAAATAAGTACAAGTGAGGAATCTAACTACTTTGTGAAGCATAAGTGAACATACTAGGCATGCTATGGGATGCATAATGAGCTAGATCCAACTTGTGGGAACAGAAACCACTTGTGGTTGAAAAGGATGAATCTATCGGATCAAAAAAGACTGTATAAAGAGGTTTTATTTACCACACGAGGAACTGCTAGATGGAGTGGGAGAGGAGGCCGAGCAGTTCGATCTTCCGTGCCCTAACTTGGCGACGGAGGACACCTACGGCGACGACGGAGAAGACAATGTTCGCGGCCGGCGTGAGGACGGCGTTGGTGAGGTCGCGATAGCTAAGCGCTTCGTCGCCGGCGTTGTCAAGGGCTAGCGGTGGCGCTAGGGTTTGTGCGAGAGTGGAAGAAGAGATAATGACTGGGGCGAGGCGTGTATTTATAGAGACAGGGATAGCACAACGTTATTACGCAGGTGCCCCTGGCGGTTCACATCTGAAGGACACGTGGCGATCATGCAACACGTTGGAGGTTGTTCCACGTTCCCACGCATGCCTGGATTGTCGGGTGGTCGTTCCCGCTTCTCCGGGTTTCAGGCAAAAGGATTGATCATTTAAAAACGGATTTAATGTTTGTCTCTGTATCTCCTGCTGACAGGGACACAGCGAAGACATTCGACAGTTTCAATAGAATGCATATGATTTGGATAGATAGACTTGAGACGGGAGCATAGAAAGGTTAGGGTCCGATCACATTCACTCAGTTCAAAAAATTCAACGTGAAGTCATAGCTATAAGTGAATGCTGTAGAGGACAGAAACCAAATCAATACATTGAAGATAAACATGAGGCCATGTTAACATTGAAGACAAACAAAATACGAAGACTTTGCAAATGTAATGCCATGAGAAAAACACTTCTAAGGGAAGAATTTGGTGATGGCGTTACCCACCGTATAAGAAGTATTAGACCCAGACACGGCACACAATTATCGTGGCGCTCCGAAGTCAAAATCCATGTTAATGTATTCACACTCAGAATGTAAGTCTTCATTGATTGAAGATATACTTTACTTCGTGTGTTGCACATCTAAGTCATCAACATGCATAAGTGTTAGGATGTGTGCCTGATCACATGACATTTGAGGATTCCAAAATATTTAGCTCACACCATAACTTGCAAAACCTTTTCTCATCCAAGGGCTTTGTGAAGATATCTGCCAGTTGCTCTTCAGTGATGATGTGTATGATATCAATATCTTCCTTCATGACATGATCTCTGAGAAAGTGATGACGAATTTCAATGTGCTTTGTCTTCGAGTGCTGAACTAGGTTGTTAGCAATCTTGATGGCGCTTTCGTTGTCACAGTAGAGTGGCACTTGCTTCAAATGAATACCATAGTATTTGAGTGTTAGCTTCATCCATAGAAGCTGAGCGCAGCAAGATCCAGCAGCAATGTATTCAGATTCAGAAGTGGAGAGATACACAGTTTTGCTTCTTTGAAGACCAACATACAAGTGATCGTCCCAGAAAGTGACATGTGCATGATGTAGACTTGCGATCCACCTTGTCACCAGCATAATCAGCATCCGATAATCCAACTAGATCAAACTCTGAGCCCTTTGGATACCATAATCCTAGTGTTGGGGTGTGAGCCAAACATCAAAGAATTCGCTTCACAGCTAAGTGATGCGATTCCTTTGGTGCCGCTTCGAATCGGGCACACATGAAAACACTAAGCATGATATCTAGCCTAGATGCACATAAATAAAGCAAAGAACCAATCATGGGGCGGTATACCTTTTGATCAAACTCTTTACCAATGTCGTCGGGACCCAGATGGTGTTTAACTGGCATTGGCATCATGTAACCTTTGCAGTCTTGCATTCCAAACTTCTTCAGGCAATCTTTGAGGTATTTCTCTTGAGATATGAAGATGTCGATGCGTTGCTGTTGTATTTGAAGACCAAGGAAGAACTTCAACTCTCCCATCATGGACATCCGATATTGCTCTTGCATCATGTATCCAAACTCATCACTGTATTTCTGATTAGTGCAGCCAAAGATAATGTCATCCACATATATTTGGCACACAAACAGTTCACCATCATATGTCTTCGTGAAGAGTGTGGGATCCAGGGAACCAGGTTTGAATCCTTTGCTCTTCATGAAGTCCTTGAGTGTGTCATACCAAGCACGAGGGGCTTGTTTGAGGCCATATAGTGCCTTGTTGAGCTTATACACCATGTCAGGATGTTTTGGATCTTGAAAGCAAGGCGGTTGTGCAACATACACTTCTTCTTCAATCTTGCCATTGAGAAAAGCGCTCTTCACATCCATTTGATACAGAAGAATGTTATGATGATTTGCATAGGCAAGCAGTATGCATATAGTTTCAAGCCTAGCCACAGGAGCAAATGTTTCATAGAAGTCAATTCCTTCAACTTGAGTGTATCCTTGAGCAACGAGACGAGCTTTGTTTCTGACAACTTGAACATGCTCATCTTGCTTGTTGCGATATATCCATTTAGTGCCTATGATATTGTGCTTACGAGGATCAGGATGCTTGACCAGTTCCCATACATTGTTCAGCTCAAATTGTTGAAGCTCTTCTTGCATAGCTTGAATCCATTCAGGTTCCATGAAGGCTTCATCAACTTAGTGGGTTCAGATATTGAGACGAATGCGAAGTGCCCACAGAAATTTGCTAGTTGTGTTGCCCATGAATGAGTGAGTGGACCAGGTGCATTGATGCTATCAATTATTTTCTCAATCTGTACTTCATTTGCAACACGAGGATGAACATGACGAAGATTTTGCTCTTGCTGATCATTGTCATTGTTTGAAGGATTGTCTTCATACTGAGCATTGTCTTCAGGTTGATCAGGTGCAGAGATGATAAGTTCCTCTTCGGGCTGTGCTTTAGACGGTATGATTTCTCCAGTTCCCATAAGCTTGATGGATTTACTGGATGGAACTTCATCTAGCACATTTGGCAGGTGCTCTCTTTGCGAGCCGTTAGTCTCATCGAACTGCACATCCACAATTTCAACCACTTTATAGTGAAAGAGGTTGAATACTCTATAGGAGTGCGAATCCTTTCCGTATCCAAGCATAAAACCTTCATGTGCTTTCGGTGCAAATTTTGAAGTGTGATGTGGATCCTTGATCCAGCACCTGGCACCAAATACTCTAAAGTAACTGACATTTGGCTTCTTACCAGTGAGGAGCTCATAGGATGTTTTGTTCAGAAGCTTGTGAAGATAAACACGGTTGATGATATGGCATGCAGTATCAATAATTTCAGGCCAGAACTTTCTTGGAGTCTTGTATTCATCGAGCATCGTCTGGGCCATCTCAATGAGTGTTCTATTCTTGCGTTCCACGATGCCATTCTGTTGCGGCGTGTACGGAGCTGAGAACTCATGAGTGATGCCCAAAGTATCAAGATAAGTGTCGAGGCTGGTGTTCTTGAATTCAGTGCCATTGTCACTTCTGATGTGCTTGATCTTGACGCCATAGTTGTTCATGGCTCGATTGGCGAAGCGTCTGAAGACATCCTGCACTTCAGTCTTGTAGAGGATTTTATGCACCCATGTATATCTTGAATAATCATCAACAATGACGAAGCCATAGAGACAAGCAGTAGTAGTAAGAGTTGAGTAGTGAGTGGGACTGAAGAGGTTCATGTGTAGCAGTTCGAAGGGTTGAGTCGTTGTCATGATTGTCTTCGAGGGATGCTTGGCCCTCGTCATCTTTCCAGTTTCACAGGCATCGCATAAGTGATCCTTCTTGAACTTGACGCCCTCGATGCCTATGATATGCTTCTTCTTTGCAAGAGTGTGCAAATTCCTCATGCCAGCATGCCCTAGCCTCTGATGCCAGAGCCAGCATTCTGAAGCTTTTGCAAGAAGACATACGGCAAGCTGTGGTCCTGCTGAGAAATCTACCATGTAGAAATCATCTATCCGATACCCTTCAAAGACTAGAGAGTTGTCAGATTCCATTAGAACAAGGCAATGATATTTTCCAAACATCACAATCATGTTTAAATCGCAAAGCATTGAGACAGACATTAAGTTGAAACCAAGGGATTCAACAAGCATCACTTTATACATGTGCTGATCCCTTGATATTGCAACTCTACATAGACCCAATACCTTGCTTTTACCAGTATCAGCAAATGTGATGTGACTCTTGTCAGATGGACGTAAGGTTGAGTCCATGAGAAGACTTCGTTCCCCAGTCATGTGATTACTACATCCACTATCAATAATCCATTCTAAAGCCGCTGGTGTCATACCCTACAGTACAGTTAGGGGGATAGGCTTCACGAAGAGCAATGTGAAGCATAAACATTTGACGAGCAAGTGGATTATGAAAGCTTAGATCGAGATTAGGACTGATAGGACAAGTAGCAAGCGACGCAGGAACAAAATACATAATAAGACCATTTGGGCATTTGATCTTGCGCCCTGCTAGATGTTTTAGGTCTCCAGCAATAGCTTCAGACGCCTTTGATTTTCGGCTGGAGACCTTTCCCTGCAAAAGAGAGTTAAGCTTTCTTAGCCACCCACATCTTCAAGGGTGGCTTTGAAGCAATGAGTCTTAGTGCAGCATCTGAGAACTTTGGCTTTGGAGCCCTGGCAAACAGTCTTGTAGTAGGAATATAGTATTCATAAGAGTAAGCAGAGTAGTTCTGGGTCTTATGAACATGGCGGTTCGATGAAACACGCTCATATTCATAGGCCTGAGTATGGTTTACCTGGAAAGCATTTGCGTTAGTGCGACTCAGGTGAGTCCTCTGTCTGTATGAAACCTTTGGACCATATGAAGCTTGTGGTTTGGGGTATGTCTTCTTCCTTTGTGGTGTCATGACGACATTCACATAAGATTCTCCGGACATTTTTTCGGCACCCAGACTTTCTTCATAGGTGGCCCATTCCTACAGTTAGTACCAATATACCTGGCAAACACTTCACCATTCTGATTCTTAAACAGTTTATAGTTTGCATCAAAGGATTCAACAATGACAATGGGATTAGCACAAGTGAAGCCAGATAGGGTGGATGGATCCACTGAAGGTTCCTTTGTAGCAACCCATGTGGTTTTGGTCTACTGCTCAAGTTTCCAGTAAGAGCCATCAGCATTCATTTTCCTTTTGAACCCAACACCCTCTTTCCTAGGGTTTCGGTTCAGAATCTGCCTTTTGAGGACATCACATAATGTTTGATGCCCTCTAAGACTTTTGAACATCCCTGTTTGAAGCAATGTCTTCAACCTAGCATTTTCATCAGCAATAGCAGTGGCATCCTCAGTAGAGGGGTTAGTTACCACATCAGCAGTTGAAGATATTGCAACAGTAGCAGCAGTAGAACATTCAGCAACAGAAGTAGCGTTATAACGCTCAATGCATTTAAGACATGGTGGTTCAAATCCTTCCTTAGCGGGACTGATCAGTTTGGCGCGAAGTGAGTTGTTTTCCTTTTGAAGATCTTCATGAGCCGCTCTCAATTTCTCAAGTTCTTGCTTCCTTTGAAGATAATCATAGGTAAGCTTTTCATGAGTTGTTGAGAGCGTTTCATGACGACTTTCAAGTTCCTCATACTTAACATGAAGATTTTTTATGTCTTCAATTAAGGACTGAGATCGAGTCATTTCAGCGTCCAACAGGTCATCGCTTTTGTCTAACAGTTTTTGAATATGTTCCATAGCTTTCTGTTGTTCAGTTGCAATTTTGGCAAGTGTTTTATAGCTGGGTTTGGAACCACAATCAGAGTCATCTTCACTTGATGTTTGATAGTGAGTGGTGTGTGAGTTTACCTTGGCACCGCGTGCCATGAAGCAGTAGGTGGGAGCGGAGTTGTCCTTGTCATTAGCATCGCCGTCGGTGACGAAGTCATTGTCTTCAGTATTGAAGATGGACTTGGCAACGTATGCTGTAGCCAGACTTGCAACGCCAGAATCGGACTCCTCCTCAGACTCCACCTCTGCCTCCTCAGAAGCAGACTCCTCCTCTGAATCCATTTCCATGCCGACAAACGCGCGGGCCTTGCCAGATGAGCTCTTCTTGTGTGATGAAGACCTTGAGGAAGACTTGGAAGAAGAATTTGAGTATTTCTTCTTCTTCTTCTTGTCGTCAGAATCATATTCCTTGCTCTTCTTCTTCTTCTTGTTTTCATTGTCCCACTGCGGACACTTACAGATGTAGTGACCAGGTTTCTTGCACTTGTGGCATGTTCTCTTCTTGTAGTCATGAGCAAAAGCTTCATCATTCCTTGAGCTGGATCGTGAAGACTTTCTGAAGTCTTTCTTCATGGTGAATCTATGGAACATCTTCACTAGCATAGCGAGCTCCTTTCCAATGTCTTCAGGATCATCAGAACTACAGTCAGATTCTTCTTCAGATGAGGAAATAGCTTTTGCCTTCAGGGCGCGAGTTCGGCCATAGTTGGGACCGTAGATGTCTCTTTTCTCAGAGAGCTGAAACTCATGTGTGTTGAGCCTTTCAAGTATGTCAGACGGATCGAGTGCCTTGAAGTCAGGACGTTCTTGAATCATCAGGGCTAGGGTGTCTAACGAGGTGTCAAGGGATCTCACGAGTGTCTTGACGATTTCATGCTTGGTGATCTCAGTAGTGCCGAGAGATTGAAGCTCATTTGTGATGTCAGTGAGGCGGTCAAACATGAGCTAAACATTCTCATTGTCGTTTCTCTTGAAGCGGTTGAAGAGGTTGTGAAGGACACTGATCCTTTGATCTCTCTGGGTTGAGACGCCTTCGTTGACCTTGGAGAGCCAGTCCCAGACTAGCTTGGATGTTTCCAGAGCACTCACACGGCCATACTGTCCTTTGGTCAGATGACCACAGATGATGTCCTTGGCAGTGGAATCCAGTTGAACGAACTTCTTGACATCAGTAGCGGTGACACCTTCTCCAGCGTTGGGAACGCCATTCTTGACGACATACCAGAGGTCGACATCAATGACTTCAAGATGCATGCGCATCTTATTCTTCCAGTAGGGATATTCAGTTCCATCGAAGACGGGGCACACAGCGGAGACTTTAATTATCCCTGCAGTCGACATAGCTAAAACTTCAGGTGGTTAAATCGAATCACACAGAACAAGGGAGTACCTTGCTCTGATACCAATTGGAAGTGCTAGTTATCGACTAGAGGGGGTGAATAGGCGATTTTTAGGAAAGTCTTCAAAACATGGAAGTTTCAAAGACAAATGATAGAAATGAACCTATGATATGCAGCGGAAGGTAGACTACACTAGGCAGGCCATAGTCAAGTATTCAATGAAGTGAAAGGACAAACACTAATAGCAACTAGGTAGTAAACATCAGGACGGAAGATAGTATGAAGCCAAACAGTGACAGTATTCACACAGTGAAGTCAAATAGGTAATGCAAGCAGGCAATGACTTCATGAAGACAAACTGTAAGTAAGGAGAGGGAGAGGATAGAACCAGTGACTTATAGAAGACAATGATTTGTTGGACCAGTTCCAGTTGTTGTGACAACTGTACGTTTGGTTAGGGAGGCTGAGATTTAACTCAGAAGACCACGTCTTCACCTTATTCCCCTTGAGCTAAGGACACTACTAGGAAAAGGCCTACTAATGGCGCACCTAATTTGGCCATTAATGGCGCATTAGTGGTGCGCCATTAGTAGCACGCCATTAGTATATTTTACTAATGGCGCACCACTGGTGCGCCATTAGTATCTGGTATACTAATGGCGCACCTCAGATGCGCCATTAGTATATACAATAGTGCGCCATTAGTATGCCTCCCAGGGGGCCATGTATACCCAGGTGCTTTGGCATACTAATGACGCACGACAACAGGATGCGCCATTAGTAACTTCGGCATACTAATGGCACACTGTTTAATGATGCGCCATTAGTATCCTTTGGCATACTAATGGCGCACTATGATGTGATGCGCCATTAGTATGAATATTAGGTTTTTTTATTTTTTAATTTTCTGTTTTTTGCACAGGTTACAAAATGTATAGTTGGACAAAATATAGACAGCACACATCAACAACAGATTCATCGAATACAATAGACGATTAGTCTCTGAATACAATTCATCATTTTAGTCTCCGAATACAATTCATCATATTAGTCTCCGAATTGAAAAGACCAAACAAAGATAGAACATTATATTACAAGTCTCGAGACCGCGAGTTTGTCTTCACATTACAAGTCGATATCGATCATCTAAACTACCATCACATAGAAGAGAGCTGCGGTCATCACGATGAGCATCATCACGATGAAACTCGTCTTCATACGGTTCCTCCAACGCTCCCTCCCCTCTCCCGCTAGATAGCGGGCGTATCTAGATGTGGCCTCGGCCCTAGTGGTGTACCCTTTGTAACTGTTATCGCTGAATCGGTGAACCTGTCTCCGACACTCCTCCCAGTCGTTGTAGACTCCGGGAACCTTACCCTTGTACACGACATACCACGGCATCGCTATGCAGTAGCCAAACGAAACGTTAGTACCAATTCACAGACAATACATAAGCAATATATAAGTATGCAACAGAACGATCGGAAGAGAAAAGCAAGACATTAATAGCATCGATTACATCTAAGTTGAATGACTCTCGAAACCAAAGAGACATACTACAAGTTCATTAAAGTTTAATTACAACATGAGCCAATCGATGTTTCAGAACTAGACACAGCATCACTGCTTTCGACTCGACTCAAGGGACCGGAGCATGGATGAAGCCGCCGTCTATCGTGGGAGTCATGAAAGAACGGGTGTTGTCAGCCTGCATTTGTAGGATTGTGTCGATGTCACTGTTGGACGGTTGATTTCTGAGGTAGAACTGTCCTGCGGTACGAAGGACATCTTGATGGATGATTTCCGCAAACTTCGACTGGATGCGAAAGAATTCTTGTCTGATGTCCGCGTCCTGGATTGCCGACACGCTCGCGGCCCAATCTTTGAGTCTACTCGGTAGCAGAAGTTGATGATGGTCCCGTACGATCGCCCGCATGTGATGGATGGCGTAGTAGGCACCCTTCTGACCGCCAGGCAGCTGCTTGACGCAGCAGAACATCGTATTGTGGGAGAACACGTGCTTGCCGTACTTATGAATAGGCCTGGTGAAGGTGCCTCCATATTTGACGTAGCCGGGGAGAACATCATCAAGAACCTTCTTGACATTTGTGTAGTCTACGTTCGACTGACGGTCCGGGTCGAAATACGTGGCCATGGAATATTTGGGGCTTAGGAGGATGAGCGTGCAATGTGTGACACTGTAGAAAACACGGAATGTTAAAAGAAAAACGATCGAAATCTAAGAATTCATATGTTACGGGGCGGTTGAGGGGAGGACTTACTCGGGAAAGTAAGGCACGAGGAAGTTATCCTTATCTTGGTTTGCCAGAATGACGCCTTCGAGGTAAGAACTCACGACTTGCCGGTCCCCAGCGCTGCCCAAGATCTTGGCACGCATGTAGAAGGGGTCGACTATCACGATGTCCGGTGTCTTGTCGCGAATGATCCGCATCTCCATACTCAGCAAAAATAGCCGAACGAAGGTGTAGTGCAGCGGATGAAGGTTCAACATAGTGTGGATGTCATCAAACCACAGGACGAACGTACCCCCGATGGAGTTATCCACAAAGCCCTTGCCCTCTGGCACCTTGGCCGCGAAAACCGGGTATGCCACATCCTTCTCTCCGAGACGCCGCTTCTCCAAAGAAAGAACACTGTCATGCAGACTCCGCATAGCACCGGTTGCAGCATCGAGCATATTTCTCGGTAGCATCGTCCTACCCGCCACATGCACCCTCCTCGAGATATCCTCAGGTGAAGGTGGCCCGTCCATAGCATGGATCGTACTCGGTGCCGGCTGGCCCACACCCTTGTTAGTCTTTCTTTTGTGTGCCTTCTTCTTCTCCTGTAATGGGACCGAGTTCTGCTCACAGACCACCTTCTTGAGTGTGTTGGGGCTAATCATATTTCGCACCTCGCCTATCTGAGGCTCGGTGAAGTCGGCAGCTGGAGGCGTCTCCTGAGAGCTGAACTGCAGACGACGCCTGTTGTAACTTGGCTTCTCCGCGGTACCAGCTAGATCGCGCACGTCTTTTGTTGGGTTGGGTTCTTGAGAAGGAGGCCCCATGAAGTCGCCACCGTACCCATGATCGGCAAAGTACTGATCGACGTTGGCAAATGTATCGTCGTCGTCGTTGTTCTGATCCTGTGCCATATGCATGTTTGGATCCAGTGGCATAGGGATGTCCGGCACCGTTGCGGCGGTCTTGCCATGGGGCCGACTTGGCGCCGGCACGACTGGCGGCGTTGTCTTTGGGGTGGTGTCCCCCTCCCCGAAACGAATCTGGCTCTTCGGCCAAAGCAGGGGCCAGCTCAGGCAGGCGCTGAGGGTGATCATGTCATCATCGTCGGCCCTGACGGGTCGAATCGGAGGTAACAACTCGTCGCAGCCTGGCAGCACCAGAACCAGTTGAACCCTAAACAAGTTGGGTGGCATCTGGGTACCATGGAACAAGGGGTTGCCCGGTTGAACGATTTTTCCCTTGACGACATCGACCAACTCGTTGTTCACGAAGTACAGGGGAGTGCACGGAACATCGGCGGCGCCCTGCGAAAACATGTAGGGCGTCAGGGATGCCCAGTCAATGGCAAGGAGATGAAGTCCTCGGCCGAGAGAGGCTTATTTAGTTACCTTGATGATGGCGTCGAGCTCGGCTAATGTCGAGGCACCGCCAACGGCGGGCGTGCAGTTGACGGAGGGGCCGCTTGCTACAGAGGTGCCGGCCGATGTACACCCGGGTGCATTAAGCTCCCGTGCCGGCGTCGGAGACACCAATGCCGCCTCCGCCGGAGACACCAATGGCCCCGCCATCGCGTTCTGCGAGTTGCTGGCCGTGAAGCTAGGAATCGGGGGCGGCCCCTGTTGGCCACCCGCAATCCACGCACTAATCCCCTGGATCAAGGTAGGCACAATGGCGGTGATCGTTGCTCCGAGTTGTTGTTGCACTTGCTCTTGGACAATCTCCGGAATCCGCGACACCTGTGCCCTGAGTTCTTGAACCTGGCGCGCCTGGCTTTCCGAGCTGGTCTTTTTCTCCTTTCGCCCACCAGTGTTATAGTATGACGACCATTTTGTCGACAAACCTTTGCCGGCCACACGACCAGCTGACGTCGGCTTACTGAGCTTATCCTTGTTCTTCATTACATTCAACGCCCTATTTAGAGTGGTGTCCCAAGGGTTGCTCTTAGTCGACCCCGCACTACTGCTTTCAGTCGCCTGCGGAAGGAATGTGAACCATTTAGAAATTTGGCTTCATTAATTAGAATGCAACCATATGGAGCTAATTACGCGGGGGTGTATTCCTTACCAGAACAAGCTCAAGTGCCCTGGTCTTCGGATCCATGGTAAGCTCCTTTGTTTTCGGGTCCTTCTTGTACCGGGCCCTGACAAACTTCCTGGTCTGCTTGTCACCGTATTTATCGAAGAGGGGCGGTAGGCCTTGCTCGGCACGGTCCGCCTCCTCCTTGTCCCATATAGGCTCCGCCACTCTATAACCGCCGGGACCGAGTGTGTGTTCCCCTAAGTTCAGCTCCCGCATTTCTTTCCCCCACTTACTTGATTCGGAGTTTGCGGTGCTCGAGCAATTGATCTTGAAGTCGTTGTAGTCATCTTCGGTGATCGAAGGATTTTTCTCCTTGATCTTCTCATAACTCTCACCTTTCTCGATCATTCTCTTCACATTGCTTTTCCAAGTAGACAGGGCCTTGCTCATCTTCGTGAGGGCAGCATTGTTCACTTTATTCCCTTTGAGGCTTGTGTTTTCAAATTCAGCGGGGAACTTGTATCGTTCGTGCAGCTTCGTGAAGAGGAGGTTGCGCAAATTCCCTCGGTCAGGATGCCTCAGGTTCTCGGTGTTGATCGAGACGGTGCTCCGGAGAATGCACCCGAGCTGAAGCGAGTACCCCTTGACTATTCGTTCGGGCGTCGTTGGATTCCCGTCGGAGTCCACTTCAGTAACTTCCTCCTTGAGGGTGTGGAGCACGGTCGGGCGCCGGTCCTTCCGTTGCCTCTTCGGTTGGCTGCCATCTGTGCGTGCGCCGCCATCATCAGTGGTGGCATCCTCGGCGGCACCATCAGTGGTGGCATCAGTGGGGTCATCCTCGGCGGTACCATCAGTGGTCTCAGGATCGGTGGGGAAGGCGGCGTCCTCATACAAGTGAGGTTGTTCCTCCATCTCCTGGGACAGCTCCCAGAATGGCTTGACGCGCGAACCCCCGGCCTCATCGTTGTTGGCCATGTTTCTCTCTAAATAGGAACAAAGTTTGGTCAAAAAGTTGGTTATTGTCAAGGAACAAGATCTCTAAGTTGACCAAATAACCTAATTCTCGTGGAATGTCGCCAAAAAGTTGGTTATTGTCAAGGAACAATTGAGATATGTTTGTGATATTGCCTAGGTGTTTTGGGATAGAACCTGTTAGTGTGTTGTTGCTAAGGTCCAAGTCCACATTCTCAGGGTAACCTAGTTCTTGAGGGGTGTGTCTAGAAAGTTGGTTGCTGCAAAGATACAAGGTTGTGAGTTTGGTCAAATTGCCTATGATGTTTGTGATATTGCCTTGGATCTTGAAGGCACTGTTGCATGATGCAGTGGTACAGCCAGCATGGGACCTCATCTTTGCAGGCTAATTTTCTAGATTGTAACACTGGGATTTGTGCACAAGCTAAGCTAGCTAAGACAGTAGCTTCCTTGCAACCCACAAAAGACAAAGGAAAAGGGGTGAAAAGGGGGAGATGGTTAGCTTTGATGAGCAGGCAACATCTTCCTAACCCCCTTCTTCTTGTCTCCTCTCACTATCTCTCTCACACACATGGCAAGCAAGGGTGTCTGAGTGTGTGAAAAAAATACTAAACTAATCAAACCACTAAAGCAAATTAATTTTTATTTCGGTTGAGAATCGGGCACCTTCTAGGTCAAGAAAATTGGGCATGACCTTTGCTAATTTTCTTGACCTAGGAGTGCCCCATTTCTCAACCGAAACGGAAATTAATCAATGTTTCAGGAGAAAGGGGTCATTTTAGAAGATCACAAGTAGCAGCAGCATCACTTGACAAAATCACAACTAGCAGCAGCATCACAAGTAGTACAGCAACAACATCATCACAAGTAGTACAGCAGCAGCAGCAGCATCATCATCACAAGTAATACACTTAGCTACCAGTTCAGAAATACAGCTAAGATAAGATCATCACCACATTTTAGAAACATAGCTCATCATTTTCATTCTTGCAGATAAGATCATCACCACATTTCAGAAATACAGCTTCATAGGTTGTTCTCTGTATGCAAGTAGTAGACCATATATATGTGACATTTTCATCTCTCATTAGCGCTAAGATCTAACGTCTATTTTTGCTCATGCTGATTACTCACTTCAAAATAGGTTGCTTAGTAGTACGAAATAACACACACCAAGCTCCATCAAAAACAGAATAAAAAATGGCCATGTCATGCTTGGCAATAGCACAAGTGACATGAAAATTCAGGAGTAGGAGATCACAAAAGTACAGTCCACAGGAGATAAATACAAAGTTTGGCTTGGGGCAAAACTACTGTGCACTATTTTGAATTGGATGGAGTATTTGAAATGATGTCTGGGGTTCTCAAATAGTTTTCCATCTAGTTTCATGGTTTTCAAAACAGTTTTTCTAGAACAAGATATGTGAATGGGATGGAGATGTGTCTGTTTGGGAGGCATCTCTCCTAAAAAATATGAAGGTTCATGGCTTTCAAGACAAATGACAAAGTTCATGGCTATATCCATGTCAATTTTATATAATGTGACGATAGTTGGCACAAACATGGTGCTTAGCATGCCAAACAAGATTGCACATGGGAGGTTCTAACTTTTTGTAATAAAAAAATAAATTTTCATTTTTCAAGTGCCAAAAGAGGGTTTTTGTGTGAAAAATAAGATGCAAAAGTTCACTTATCTAATTACTAATGGTTTTCGCCAACGAGTTCCAGGCAATTTGATCGGGCTGAGTAATTACATGGGGACAGCTAAAGAACCAACCTAATCAGCTAGAATAATGGCTAGACAAATTAAGCAATCGCACAGTTGGGCATGCATTCCATCCCTAAACAGCACAGGCAGAGAAAGAGCAGGGCAGAGGAGAGGGGGATGGGATTATACCTAGTCTAAGAGACCAAACCAGATGTGCAGGCAGAGCTGCTTCTACCACGGCCAGCAAATCAAAGGTTGGTGGCGTCTGACGCGTGCACCTGCGTGAGCAAAGGAAGCCAAAGCGCATGAGAAAATCAAAGGGAAGGGAATGGAAGGGAAGGGAAGAGAAGAGCAAATCGAGGATTACCTTGACGAGCAGCAGCGTCCCGAGCGGGAAGATGCGCTGGTGTCTCCCCGCGGCCGGCGACCGATGTGCAGAGGTGGTTGTTCGGGACGGTGCGACGGCAGTGAGGCTTTCTGGGCTCTGGGGGAGAGGAGAGGGCGAGGGAGGGAGAGGTCAAGGGCGAGGGAAGGCGGGGAGAGGGCGAGGGAGAGGAAAGGCGAGGAGAGGGCGAGGAAGGGAGAGGGCGAGGGCGAGGAGAGGGCGGAGAGGGCGAGGCGGGGCGGCGGCGGTGGAGTGGGCGCGGGCGAACGACGTCGGGTTAGGTTTGGGGCAGCGGGAGGGAGAGAGGCTAGAGGGAGAGGGGGGATCGGGCACAATACTAATGGCGCACCACCCCTCGGTGCGCCATAAGTACATCCATACTAATGGCGCACCTCACCGTGGTGCGCCATTAGTATTTTTTTTATTTCTGCTCGAGCCAACAGGTTATCTTCCACCTGACCTGATCCACACCAAGTTCCCTCTACTAGCTCGACTGGTCAGCAGCCAGTTCTCACACCAGGAGGTCCTGTGTTCGATTCCCAGGCTCCACAAATTTTTTTATGCATTTAAAATGTTGTTTGATACTTATTTGTGTTTAAATATGTTCAAACTTGTTTATAAGACAATAATATTTTTTTAAAAAATATCATCAAACATTA
>NC_057809.1:10142092-10211498 GCF_018294505.1 Triticum aestivum | reverse complement strand
GGGGAGGGTGCGCGGGGTGCGGGGGGTGGGCGGCGGCGGTTCAGTAGGGGAGGGGTGCGGGGGGTCGGCGGTGGCGGTTGAGTAGGGGAATCGAGGGTGCGGGGGGTCGGCGGCGGCGGCCGGTGGACCAGGGGGTGCTCGGCGGCGAGGGGGACCGGATCTGGCGAGGTGGGATAGCGGTCGAGATGGAGGGGGATCAAGATCGAGTGTCCATGAAATTTAAAAATATTCATGATAGTTCAAAAAGTGCCCATGAAATACAATCGAGAAATGAAGGCTACGATTTAAATACAATCGATCTTAGCTAGCTATCTGTTCACAATCTTCTTGCCCTTCTTTTTCGCAAATGGAGTTCTACTGTGGAACGGACGTCCTTTAGGTAGGGTGGTCCTGCTTCTTCTTGTGGTGTATGCTGCTACTTCATCATCGTCGTCATGTTCGATCCTCGGGTCGCCGTACTTGTCGAAGTCTTGCTCATTGGCTACTCCATCCATTCCGATGATCTTCCTTTTGCCTCTCCTCACGACAACACGACTGGGCTTTGACGGGTCGGTAATGAAGAAGCATTGGTCCACTTGGGAAGCCAGTACCCATGGCTCATTTTTCGCGGTGACGTTTGCGCCCGCGGTCTTGGATTTGGCTTCGGGTATAACCATGGCGGTGAAATACCGGTCTTCTTTTAGGACGCTCTTGGCCCATCTGACACGGAACATCGGGACCTTCTCTCCAGCATAGCTCAGCTCCCAGATCTCCTCGATCCTTCCGTAGTATCTGTCCTTGTCATTACCGGTGTAGGATTCCATCGTTACCCCGGAGTTCTGATAACCATCGCTCTTCATGTCCTTGGCCTCGGTGTAGAATGTGTAGCCGTTGATATCGTACGCCTCATAGGTCATCAGGTTGTGCTCGGCGCCCTGTGACAAGGCGAATATGAGTTGTTCTTCCGCGGAAGAATCCTCATGTAAAGGGTACAACAGAAGCTTCTGCTTGAACCAACGCGTGAAACATGAGTTGTGCTCTTTGAGTATATCTCCGTCCGTCCTCTGTTGGCCTCGGTCATTGTACATCTTCTTAATAAAGGTTTTGTGCTGTACCACTCAAGGATCTACCACGTCTATGTGTTGTAGCGCGACTAGGTTTGCTCTTTCAAAGTCGGCGAGTCGACCATCGAAGTCGACATGCATTTCGCGACGACCCTCACAGTGACCCCATCCAATGAGCCTGCCGAGGAGCCTGTTGACGGGCAGACCAACGTGGTTCTCGATGCCTAGATAATTCGTGCAGTAGGAGATGCACTCTTCGGTCAGAAAGCCTCTGGCTGTGCTTCCCTCTGGACGTGACATGTTGCGAACGTATCCTTTGATGACACCATTCATCCTTTTGAACGGCATCATGCTGTGCAGGAACGTCGGCCCGAGTTGGATGATATCATCCACGATATGGACCAGTAGATGCACCATAACGTCGAAGAATGCGGGCGGGAAGTACATCTCAAGCTCGCATAGTATCACCACGATCTCTTCCTGTAGCCTTCTGAGTTGCCTCACGCCAACAGACTTCCGAGAGATGACGTCGAAAAAGTTGCATAGGCCAAATAGGGTTTCACGGACGTGCGCGTCCATGATCCCACGGATTGCAACTGGAAGTATCTGCGTCATCAGCACGTGACAGTCGTGAGACTTCATCCTGCTGAACTTCAGCTTCGCGGGGTCTAGGTATCTGCTTATCTTCCCCGCGTAACCGTAAGGAAGTTTTACTCCTGCGAGGCAGGTGAAAAACTGCTCGATCTCCTCCTGACTTAGAGTGAAGCACGCGGGAGGGTAGTCATTTCCGGTCTTCTTGGCCTTCTTGCCTTTGCGACGACTTTCCGTGTCCTGCTTCGCCTCATCATCATCATCATCATGATCATCATATATAGCGTGAAGCTCCTGCCTGATGCCCATTGATTTCAAGTCTGCCCTTGCTTTCGGCCCATCTTTGGTCCTCTCTGGCATGTTGAGCAGGGTACCAAGCAGACTCTCGCACACGTTCTTCGTGATATGCATGACATCAAGGCTGTGAGGCACACGGTGGATCTTCCAGTACGGCAAGTCCCAGAAAACAGACCTCGTTTTCCATACCTTCAGCAGCGGCTCTGGCGCCTTTCGCTTCTTTCCCGGCTCTGGCGCCTTTTGCTTCTTTCCCGGCAGTGGGAAGTCTTTCCAATTTTTCAACAGCTCGTCTATTTCCTTGCCGCTCCTCGTACGCGGGCGTCCTCGGGGTTCGGTTTCACCATCGAACAGATCCTTGCGTTTTCTCCACGGGTCATCGTCGCGAAGCCACCTTCGATGTCCCATGAACACGGTTTTCGAAGACCCGGGATCTCTATCTAGCTGGTGATACGTTGTGTCATCCATGCACCTGACGCATCCAGAAAATCCGTGGACCACCTGCCCCGCGACATATCCGTAACCGAGATAGTCGTGCACCGTTGTGAGCAGCGCGGCTCTCATAGGGAAATATTCTTTCTCTGCGGCGTCCCACGTATTGGCTGGCGTTTTCCACAGCGTGTCAAGCTCCTCTTTCAACAGCCCCAGATACAGATTGATGTCGTTCCCTGGTTGTTTCGGTCCTTCAATTAGCATACTCATGTGAATGTACTTCCTCTTCATGCACAACCAGGGGGGAAGGTTGTACATCCACACAAACACAGGCCAGGTGCTATGTGTGCTTCTCTGGCTGCCAAATGGATTGACTCCATCGGTGCTCGCGCCCAGCACGATGTTCCTTGGATCGTTCCCAAATTCTGGGTCTTCGAAGTTCAACGCTTGCCACTGGCTCGCATCCTTAGGGTGACTCAGCATCTTGTCTTTTTTATCTATCTCCGGATCATTTGCGTCATCTTCTCGCTTCTTCTCCCCCCTATCCGCGTGCCAACGCAGGAGCTTTGCTACCTTAGGGTCCGCGAAATACCGCTGCAGATGAGGAGTGATCGGAAAGTACCACACCACTTTTCGAGGAGCTTTCTTCCTCTTCTTGTATCGAGTGACGCCGCACACCGGACATATGGTAGACTCCGCGTGCTCGTCCCGATAAATGATGCAATTGTTCATGCACACATGGTATTTCACGTGCGGTAAATCCAGAGGACACACGATTTTCTTCGCCTCCTCCAAACTGGTCGGGCACTTGTTCCCCTTGGGAAGACGTTCGTGCCAGAATGACATGTTCTCGTCGAAGCATGCGTCGGTCATTTTGTGTTTTACCTTCATCTCCAGAGCCATGAGCGTTACTTTCAGGCGGGTATCCTCGGGCCTGCATCCTTCATACAATGGAGTAACCGCGTCTAACTGAAGTTGATCCATCTTGGCTTTCTCTCGGGTGGCAGCTCTTGCGTTATCCGTCTGCTTGAGAAGCAGCTCTTGAATATGAGGGTCCTGCACCCAGCCCATCGATGGTCCAGCGTCGTCTGCTCCGCCGGCATCATCATCTTCATGATCATGCCCGTCGTCTGCTCCGGCATCTTCCTCATCATCATGTCCTGCATCTTCTACATGATGACTGTGTACAGCATCACCGTCGTGATCATCTCCTGGGGATTCTTCGTCTTCTCGCCCGCTCGAGCCGCGGTGGTTGTCTTGCTGCCCTTCCTCATTTCTTGCCCGGCCCCCATGGACGACTTCGTAGTCATCTTCATCACCTTGCCACCGATAGCCATCCATGAAACCACGCAAGAGCAGGTGGTCCCGCACCTGCCCGGATTCCGGGTCCGCAATAAGGCTCTTCAGCTTGCATCTTCGACACGGACATCTTATCTCCATCTCGTTCTTTTGAAGCATCTCGGTCTTCGCGGACCTCAAAAACCTATTCACGATGCCTTCGGTCATCATGCGGACCATGGTCGCCCGCGGGGTAGAGCAAAACGATATTTTAGAATCAAGAAAAAATTTGGCATGACTTTCCCTAAAAATAGGACCAAAAAGAATGCTTAATGCCAAAATTCTCGCCGAAACAGAAATGAATCAACATTCCGGCAAAATATTGGCAACTATCGCATTTCAAATACCGGTACACCTCCAAACACAAACACATATGCAACACCACAAACATATGCAACACCACGAACATACATAGATCTAGCTAGGCCATAAAAAGTGCATGTGCACATTGTTGTAGGGAGAACAACATAAATATAGCTTCCCCCCTTACTTACCTATCAAAATAAGGTAATTTAACCACTTAAATTGAATGAATCTATGGTGTAAATGAGGTGAAAAAGAGGAGGCACCCGAGACAAGGAGGAGGTGGAGAGAATGAAGTGGAGAAAGTGAGTGTGGGTAGGAGAGGCTGTCCAAAATATCTTGTTGCTGCCCACTTACTAATGGCGCACCAACTCTAAATGCGCCATTAGTAATCCAGGTTACTAATGGCGCACCTTCTGGTGGTGCGCCATTAGTAGTTTTGCAAAAAAAAACATACTAATGGCGCACTATCCCACAGTGCGCCATTACTAGTTTAAACTAGTAATGGCGCATGGTGGAACAGTGCGCCATTAGTAGTTTTGCAAAAAAAGGAATAAAAAATATAATTAAAAAAACAACATTAGTGGCGCACTTTCCGGCAGGTGCGTCATTACTAGTTACAACTAGTAATGGCGCACTGTGTCTGGATGCGCCATTAGTATGTTTGGACAGGCGCACTAGTTAAAAAAATTTGATACTAATGGCGCACCCTGGGCCAGGTGCACCATTAGTAGTTTCAACTCTAATGGCGCACCGCTTGTCTGGTGCGCCATTAGTGTCAATCCCATCTATAGCCCTTTTTCTAGTAGTGGGACACCTAGTCCTCGCCCAATCAGTCTGGTAAGTCTTCAAGGTAGACTTCCAAACCTTCACAGACTTCGTTCATCGGCGATCCACAATGACTCTTGGATGCTCAGAGCATGACGCCTAACCGGCTGGAGGATTCACAGTCGTCAAGTGTAATAAGTCTTCAGATCACACAGACAGGAAGACTTCAGTGATGCCTAACACTCTTTGGCTCTGGGTGTTTAGGGCTTTGTCCTCGCAAGGAATTCTCTCTCAAAGGCTTCGAGGTGGGTTGCTCTCAAACGACAAAAGCCGTACACTAACTCTGAGCAGCTAACCAATTTATGGTGTAGGGGGTGGGCTATTTATAGCCACTAGGCAACCCGACCTGATTTGTCCGAAATGACATTGGGTCACTAAGGAACTGACACGTGTTCCAACGGTCAGATTTCAAACACACACGGCAGCTTTACTTGGGCTACAAGCAAAGCTGACTTATCCAGCTCTGGATAAGATTTGCTCTCATTGTCTTCGCTCGAAGACATAGGATTTTGGTTAAGCATCACATCAGTCATTCTAACTGGTTCACTTGGACCCCACTTAATAGTACGGTGGTTCCTATGACTCAACAAAGAAGAAAATGAAACAATGAAACAACTAAGTCTTCGCGCTCCATAGTCTTCACAAAATGTCTTCTCTTGTCATAGACTTCAATGTGAATACCTTCACATACCACCTTTGTCTTCAATGTCTTCATATATTTTTAGGGGTCATCTCCGGTAGGTAAACCGAAACAGTGAGGGACTACTACCTGTGTTATCCTGCAATTCTCACAAACACATTAGTTCCTCAACCAGGTTTGTCGTCAATACTCCAGAACCAACTAGGGGTGGCACTAGATGCACTTACATGTAGTCGATGGTAGGATTGGATGGACAACAACCCGGACTAAAGGGGTTCTGAAGTTTTCAAACTCGATCTCCCTGTATCGCCATTTCAGTTTTGAAAAAATAATAAAAGAAAATGATAAAAACTTCAAAAATTAAATTCTTCGAGATGTAGATATGTTACTATGTCTACTAGTTAGGAAAATTAAAAAACATAAATTTTGTCATGTTTTGCAAAAAAGTGTTATGAAAAAGTAAAACGACTATAACTTTTGCATATGATGTCCAAAAAAACATATAATATATCAAAATGTTCAGCACGAGAAGCCGGTTTTGATTCCAACCGCGGTAGGACATTTTGCAAATTTTTAGAATCCTCAAATTTCGAAAGGAAAAAAGTTATCCTCAAATTTAAGTTTTTTCAAATTTTTGGTCAAATGCGATCAAATAGTGGTCAAACTACTTATTCAATAAATATTAGTGTTACTAAATAATTGTTATTATTTAGAACACTAGTTTCAAACTCAAACGGTGAAACGTGTGACATCATGCTCAAGGGCTTAATAGAATTGATATGATACATATAACAATAAGGTATAACTTCTGATAATAATAAGATTGCCATATTTGGATTCCTCACTTTTTTTTGATAATAATGGATATATTATTTGTCGAATTTCGATTTACAGATTTAAAGATATTAATTATGCCATATTAAATGAATAAATGGCAAAAAAGAATAAAATAACATTATTACTTATTTTATTTTCATTGAAATTCAATATTATTATTACTTATTTTGTTTATTTTAATAATTGTTTGGAATACAAAAAGTTAAATCATGTGACATCAAGACCTAAGGGTTAATAGGATTGATAGCTTACTACTGCCAGGAAAATAACAAGTGCAGACTTGGAAAAACTAGGGGCGATAGAACCAGGAAGTTAAGCGTGCTAGGGCTCGAGCAGTGAGAGCATAGGTGACCGGCTCGGAAGTTAGATGATTTAGAATGAGTGCTCCACACTGGAGTAGTGAGGAGGGGTGATTAGAGATTAAATTGTCAAATAATTCAAAAATTTGAAAATTGAAATAAAAATTAAAAACAAATAAAAATCAAAAAATAATTCAGAAAAATTCCTTTAGCCCCGGTCGGTGTTTCTGCCTGGTCCTCCATCCCCTACCCTAGACAGCGGTCACGTGAAGAGCTTTTAGTCCTGATTTGTAATGTAATAGAATGCCCGTTTTCTACTAATGGCGGCTTCCACGTCAACACTGAGTACAACCACGTCCGGCTCGTCCGCGCGCAGGGCGCGGCCGCGGTGGCCGGCCTCCCGGGGTTCCGCTTCGCCACCATTCCGGACGGCTGACGGTGATGTCACGCAGGACATCACGTCGCTGTGTAAGTCCCTCACGGAGACCTGCCTACCATTTTAGACTTTGACTTTTGAGCGACCTACACGCAGGACGTCACGTCGCCATTTAAACGTTGCTCAAGTTCATGTACTAGCTACCTACCATTTTAGACTTTTGAGCCAGAGATCCACCCCGCCGCCCGGCATGTCCATGTGGAGTTGAGATAATTGCACGTATCATCCTGGAAGTTGCCGGCGATGTCCAACTCGGTCCCGGAAGTTGAGAACTGATCCACTACGGTCCTGATACGGGGAAATACGTCCCCAATACGGTCCTGGATGTTGGACGGCCAGTCCTGCGTCTACACGTTGCATGCGTACACAGGATACGCGTGTATGACACGTCAGCGCCTGGCCCGCTCGTCAAAAGGGAGCCCACCAGTCAGCGTGGAGCCCACCCGTCAGTACGCTTGGAGTGGATAAGACGCCGAGCCGCTTCGTCGGTGAAAAAAATCCCCGATCTCCCAAACTATCCACCCGCAATCCCTGGCTTCTCCTGCGGCGATGAGCGGCGCTAGCGTGACCTCCACCACCATTTCTGTCGATGTTGAGAGCGAAGACGGCGGCAGCGCGGCGGCTGCGGTCGTCGCCGGTGATGGATCCGGGCGCAGCTTGCTGGAGTGGGCTTATCCGCAGGAGGTATGGCGTCGGGGCGAGCCGTGTCTCCGTCCGGAGAGGAGCCGTGTCATGCTGGCCCGGACGCCATCTATGGATGCGTTTGAGGGTCAGTACGGCAATTTGGTTCTGCTGGCCACGGCGGTAGGAGACGGCGAGGAGGCAGTGACGCCGGCTGATCTGATGGCCGCCATCGAGGCCTGTTGCGGTGTGCTGTAGTCGGAGGTGAACATTGAGGTCGCTTGCCCCAAGCATGACCTATGGCTGTTATTCTCAACGGAGGAAAAGTGCACGATGGTGTTGCAATCGTCGATGAAGTTCAAGTGTTGCCGCCGGTGGATCCAGTTTCAGCGCCGGGTAAGAGAGATTCGCGCCACCCCGGATGCTCTGGAGTACAAGACGAAGCTCAGTTTGGAAGGGCTCCCAGATCAGGCTTGGTCAACGCAGTCAGTGAAAAGTGTTCTGAAGGATTTAGGCGGCGACCTGATAGAGATCATACGACCAAAGAACAGGCGCAAGCTTGAGGTAATCGCATGGCTTCGTGACCCGTCGAAAGTGGGCAAGATGCCGGACGTGGAGATTGTCGAGCCTAAGCTTGCGCTCTGTACAGATCCTCCTCCGCAATCAGTTGAAGAGTTTGTGGCGATGGAAATGGTGTCGTCTTATGGGCCGTCGTCGCCAAGGAGGAAGAAGACGCTGGTGTATCCTGTCATCTGTCACATCAAGGAGGTGACTGATCGTGGTCCTCTACTCGCCGAAGACCTGCCGGATGCATGGCTTCCAAATGAAGGGGAAGACCTAACACGGACACACAAATTCAACACTGTGCTTGGCAAAGTCGATGGCAATGAGGATTGAGCTATCTATCTATCTAACTAGTTGGAGTATCTGTAGTAGTCAATCTATGTAGTTTGTGAACTGCTGTAGTATTATGTATGTCACTGAGTTATGTATTATGTGGGTGCCTCTTTTGTGAATTTGGTATATAATATTCAGTGCTTGACAGACTATCTATGTATGGATCTCATGCTATGTTGGAAGTTGTTGATCATTATGAAAATGGAGCTCACTGTCACTTCTATCATTATGAAAATGCCGCTCCTGAATATGCAATCCTTTTTTTTGTATCTATACATACAGTTATGGCATTAATCCTTCCAAGCACCTCATTTGTCATATCTCCAAATAACAGCACCTAGTTTACATATTACAGAAGAGAGCATATAACAACAACCAGTTTACATACTACAGAAGTAATCATATAAGAAGTCTGACATCCAGTTTACTTATTACAAAAGCTATCCATTATATTCTGGAGCATATAACAAGTCTTACAGCCAGTTTACATACTACAAAAGAAAGCATATTACAAAAGCTACCCAGCATGATCTGGAGCATGATCACGAGCAGAACATGTTCATTAACACGTTCTACATCTGATCACAAACAGAGCACAAAATGAAACCTCCACTTTTCGTTAATTTTCAACCACCCCTAAGTTCATCAACATGCTAACTTTTCTTGGTTTTTTAATAGTTCTCCTGTTTTGACTAGAGCTTGCTCCAGTTCTCTTCATTGTTGTAGTTTTGGACTGACATGCATTCATCCTCTGCTCCTCCACCACTGCTTCTCTGTCTTGCCATGCCTTCCTCTTATCTACGTCCTGCAAAGCTGTCTGCACTCTTGTAGCTTCCTGCTGGACAGTCTGCTGCTCCCAAGCTCTTTGCCTTGCTGTCTCCTGTGTTTGCAGAAATGATTGCTGCCTATCAATCTCATCTACTTGATTTATAAGAAACAATGCCTCTTCTGCATCAAATTTAGTCTTGCAAACTCTTTTTTCTCTTCAGCAATTCTTTGTATTTCTTCTGCCTTAATTCTTTTTGCCTCTTCTGCTTCTTTTTTCCTTTCTCCATAGCTTCTCTCCTTTTGTCTGCCATGGCCAGTTTATCCTCTAGGGCCTTTTTTTATTTTCCTCACTAGCTTTCTTCCTCTCTTCTGCATCAATTCTTTTTTCTTCAAGTGCAGCCTTCTTTTTCTCCTCTACAGCATGTTTCTTTGCTAGTAGGTCATCTTTCTTCTTCTGAGCAGACAACTTGATTTTGTCTTCTTCTTCTTTTAACTTCGCAATGGCTGCATCAAACTTGGCCTGATCTGCTATCTCTCTTCTCTCAGCTGCTGCTCTAAGTCTGGCAAGTGCAACAACCTCTCTCTTCCTGTGCGCATCACCAGTTTTTGTTGCTGTAGTAGGTTGAATTGGAGGCTGTGAGAGGGCTTGCTGCTGTATGAAAGCATTCTCAGGTAGTGGGCCATGCACAACTTCCTCTCTCTGCATTAGTTAATAATTGTTTAAATCAGAATCAATACATGCTGTGTGTAAATAGAGTTTGTGCAAAAAGAGTATGTGCAAGCAGTTTTTAAAGTTACTTCCTATGTTAAAGTAGCTAGCATCTCTGAATGATACAAAGGTTGGTCATGGTTAAGAACACCAGCTGTCTGAAGATTAATTTCCTGGAAAGTAATAATGCAGAAAGATTATTGGTGCATTAAATGATGTTCTATGAGTAACAGATTTATTGTTTCTTGATCTCAAGATTTACCTGAGTAAGGCCTATTGTTTCTTCATCTGAAGATGACACATTTGGCTCAATTCGAACTCTATGGCTTCTTTTTTTTCTTAGGCTTCAACCTTAACTTCCAGTCCAAGCAACCATTTATGTTATGACCAGCACCTCCACAATATCCACAATGGATGACTGCACCTGCCTTATTGATCTTCACACCTCTCTTTCCTTGCTTCTCTTCTGTTTGTTGTCTCCTATTCCTTGCCCGTCTTCCTTTCTTTTTCTGAAGTGGTGGTGGTATGATTTTTCTGCCATTCATATTAGCCCACTCACTTACATCATTACATGGCATGATAATGTTCTCATATACCTTGCAATAAGTCTCAATAGAGTAACAAGAGTTCACCCTTGATTCTGGTGGTATTTTGTCATATCTAAGAGCAGAGACTCCATGAGAACATGGGATACCTGACAAATCCCATCTTTTGCAGCTACACTTCTCCATTCTTGTGTCCACACTGAAGTCCATACCTCTATCATTGACTACAAACAACCCTTTTCCAGCTGGTGCAGCATGACAAGTTCTTGTAAATTCAATATTCTTATCCAATTTCTTTCTTATCTTTGGACAAATAGTACCATGCCACTTCAAGACCTCTTGTTTTTTTTTCATAATTCCTTCCCATGTTTTGGCCCTTGATCCTCTGACACATGCTTATAATTGGCATCTCCCTAGCCTCCAGGATGTACCTATGGAACACCTCACAATTGTTATTGAGCAGCACATCACACTTTGGGAAATCATTTTGATAAGCCCTGACCCATGTTCTAGGATCCAACTCATCCAGCCAGTCATGGGCCTCTTTGCTGAGAACTAACATTTGGTTTATATTTTCCCTAAACCTTCCCTCTGTAGTACTTCTAGCAAATTTCCGTAGTTGGTTCTTTAAGGCCTCTCCCTTGAAATTCTTATTGAAATTCTGCCACAAATGCCTCACACAGAATCTGTGTGGTGAAAGTGGGAACAATTCCTTCACTGCTTTCAGTAAACCCTACAAAAACAATGACATTTCACACATTATAAACATGCAAAGGAAATCACATAAGTTCTGATACATACTGAAATAAGCAAAAAATGCAAAGGAATTACTTTTTGCTTGTCAGACATGATGGTCCAGAGATCTGCGTTATGTATGCCAAGATCTTGCTTCAATGCAGTCAAGAACCATCTGCAGGCTTTTGTATCTTCACTTTGCACTACTTCATGAGCGACAGGAATTATGCAATCATTAGGATTCATTCCTACAACACTTAAAAGAACACCTCCATATTGTGTCATAAAGTGACAGCCATCGAGGAAAATAATAGGCCTACAAGCAGATAAGAAGCCCCTTTTGCATGCATCAAATGAGAAGTAACAGTTTTGAAATTGCCCCTCTTCTGAAAGTTCAACAAAGAAAGTGCTACCAGGATTAGATCTCCTCAGCTCATTTGCATAGTCCCACAACAAGTTGTATTGTGCAATCTCATCACCATATATAATATCATATTGCAATCTTCCTAGCTCTCCCTAACTTGCCCATTTTAATTGTCATATTCCAATCTTCTTGCACAAAACCTGCTAAGGCCTTCAATGAAATCCTCTCACATGCCCTAATCTTGTCGACAAATTTGTGAGCAATATACCTAGTTGTAAAGGCTGTAACTTGCCACTTCTACTCACAAGTATGCTCACCATTGAATGTCTTCACCATTATTGAATTTGTCCTATTATCCCAAGATGCATAAAGATACCATGGGCATCCTTTCTCACACTTTGCACCAAGCCTTGTTTTGTCATTCTTTGGGAATGTGATGTTCACTCTCTCTTTGCAACTGTACTCTCTAACTGCTTTCCTCAAGAGCTCGAGTGAAGAGAACAATTGGCCTGCATGGAACTTGGGTTCATGCATATCTGCAGCTGTAAATGATTTGAGATTGAATTTCATTTCATCTTGATCTGAATCTGGAGCATCCAATTCCTCATCTTCAGAGTTGCACTCTTCCACCACCTTCTTCCCTTTCCTATCTTGCAGAGGGTGTAGCTGCTCCTGCAAAAAATCCTCATTCCCATCCTCCAAGTCATAGTCACTGTCAATAATTTCAGGAATATAATCACTGTCAGAAGTATCTGAATCTGCATACTGTTCTTCCTGCTCTTCTATATTTTGTTTTCTTGGTCTCAGTCTGTCAAAGAATTGGTCATGACTCTGAATTTCATGACTTTCATCCACAACACTACAAGATGTGTTGCTTTCATTGACATCTCTGTTATCATTTGTATTGCTTGACTTCTTCATTGGACTAAAAACAACTGGCATTTGTGTTACTGGATTAGCCACAACATCATCCCATCCAGCTCCTCCTCCAGAAATATGGCTGTCCAAAGGATCCAGGTATATCATTTGAAATTGGTTCCCTCGATTAAGCGTTAGATGCATACAATCTACGTCAACATCATTGGACAAAAGCCTAGCACCACCTTCATTTAGCTGACAACCAGGGGGCAACCAATACATATCGATTCTACCTCTCTTTTCATAACCCAAGTGCTCAACTAATTCTTCAAACAATTTGTAATATGCACTCTCCACCTGACAGTAATCATAGCAAACCTTTTTGCCATCCAAATAGCACCTATTCTGCCCACTACCAAAGAAAAATCCTCCATGGATCACCTCAACAGTGAACAATCGAGAATCCTTTGCTGCAAACAAAAATCATTGGAAGTTCAACTTTTTGTCGTACTTTACCCAAACCCTAACAAATTTCCCTCCAAAGTGCATGAAATTGGCATAAACAAATGAGATTATATGTGCACACAACCTAATTAGAACTAAAATTGTAGATTTCAGGAACAAAACCATGTCTACGTTCTTGGGCGACGAATCATACCATACGTTGGAGCCGCCTTGCCGTTGGGCCGCCGTCGCGGGCCCTCCATCGCCGCTGAACCCCGTCCTACAGGTTGCGGCGCCGTCGCAGCTCCTTCCACCACCGCAGCAACTACCATCGGAAGGCCATCGGGTCGCCGATCATCCGCCGCCGCACCCTATCCCACTACTCTGCTTCCTGCTCTGTTTTCGGTTCGTGGACACACGAAGGATCGAGAAAAGACAGCGAGACGGGGATGGGGGGCAAGGGGTGGGCTCCGCGCTGACTGGTGGGCTCCCTTCTGACGAGCGGGCCAGGCGCTGACGTGTCATACGGGCGTATCCTGTGTACGCATGCAACGTGTAGACGCAGGACTGGCAGTCCAACATCCAGGACCGTATTGGGGACGTATTTCCCCGTATCAGGACCGTAGTGGATCAGTTCTCAACTTCCGGGACCGAGTTGGACATCGCCGACAACTTCCAGGATGATACGTGCAATTATCTCTGTGGAGTTTCCACTGAAAGTCAAGCCAAATCTGTCGATGTCATCACTTGGGTCCTTCGGACCACCATCCATCATACCAATTCAAAGACGTCTTCGGTTGTTGCTGACAGTGGATGTTCGCATCTACTCGTCGGCTTCTTGTACATTGTTTCTTCCCTTCTATAACGATATGGTACGCCATTGATGTACTTCAAAAAAAAAAAATGTTTGCTCATCGCCATTGCTATCCTATGAGCCATCTATAAATAATGTATGGTAAGATCGACAGAGCCATGCCAAGCCAACTCAAAAGATATCATACTCAGCAACAAAGAGTAGCTATAGGCCAAAGCCCTTGCCGACCCGGCACGAAAAGCTAGCACGTGGGAATGGGTCCTTCGGCACCAGGCGAGAAAGCACACGCCGTGTGCCTGCCGGCGGCCTTTCAGGGGCACATCATCCCCATGCTCGACCTGGCCAAGATGCTCCATGCCCGCGGCTTTCATGTCACCTTCGTCAACACCGAGTACAACCACGCCCGCCTCGTCCGCGCGCGGGGCGCGGCCGCGGTGGCCGGCGTCCCGGGTTTCCGCTTCGACACCATTCCGGACGGCCTGCCGCCGTCCGACCACGACGTCACGCAGGACGTCCTGTCGCTCTGCAAGTCCCTCACGGAGACCTGCGTCGGGCCCTTCCGCCGCCTCCTCGCAGAGCTCAACGACACCGCCACGCCCATGGGCCACCCGCCCGTGACCTGCATCGTCTCCGACAACGTGATGGACTTCTCCATGGAAGCGGCCAGGGAGCTAGGCCTCCCCTATGTCCAGCTGTACACCTCCAGCGCCATCAGCTATGTCGGTGTCCGCCACTACCGCCTCCTCTTCGACCGTGGCCTCGCACCGATCAAAGACGTCAAGCAGCTGACGAACGAGTACCTTGACACGCCGGTGGAAGATGTGCCGGGCCTGCGGAACATGAGGTTCAAGGACTTCCCGTCTTTCATACGCAGCCCCGCCCCGGACGACTACATGCTGCATTTCGTGCTCGGGATTGCAGAGCGCGCGGTCGGCGCGTCGGCGATGATCGTCAACACCTTCGGCGACCTTGAGGAAGAGGCGGTGGCGGCCATGGAGGCGCTCGGCCTGCCCAAGGTGTACACCATCGGCCCACTCCCTCTGCTGGCGCCGAGCTCAAGCATCAGCATGAGCCTGTGGAAGCAGCAGGAGGAGTGCCTGCCGTGGCTCGACGACAAGGAGCCCGGCTCCGTTGTGTACGCGAACTTCGGCAGCATCACCGTCATGACCAACGAGCAGCTGGTGGAGTTTGCGTGGGGGCTGGCCAAGAGCGGCAGGCATTTCCTCTGGATCATCCGTCCCGACCTCGCCAAGGGCGACACTGCAGTGCTCCCCTCGGAGTTCTCGGCCGAGACGGCGGAGCGTGGGCTCGTGGCCTCCTGGTGCCCGCAGCAGCAGGTGCTGAACCACCCGGCCGTGGGCGCATTCCTGACGCACAGCGGCTGGAACTCGACGCTGGAGAGCATGTGCGGTGGCGTGCCCGTCATGAGCTGGCCATTCTTCGGGGACCAGCAGACCAACTGTCGGTACCAGTGCAATGAATGGGGCGTCGGCATGGAGATCGACAGCGACGTCCGGCGCGATGCCGTCGCAGACCTTATCACGGAGGTCATGGAGGGGGAGAGTGGGAAGGTGATGAAGAAGAAGGCACAGGAGTGGAAGGAGAAAGCGGTCAGGGCGACCAAGTCCGGCGGCTCGTCTCACCGCAACTTTGATGCGTTGATTCGCGACGTGCTCGCTCCTAGCCGCTCTGGGTAGTGTACCTGCTTTAATTTTTTTTCTCAATCCTGCTTTTCTTTTTTACAGAAGAGGCCGGTTTTGAGAATATTTCGATAATTTCATTAAATTTGTGCCCAATAAAATCAGATAAATTTTGAATTAACAAATTTCTGCCAAAATAAATGTAATTGACCCGTGGTTTTGCAATTAGTAGTGCCCGCCCACTTCATTACTTCCCAGATGTTGATTCTAAGCCGATACCTCGCACATGGACGAAACGATTTGAATAACCCAAAAAACTTTTAAAATGCGAATATTTTTTGTACATACAAACAAAATATTGAAAATGAAGAAAATTTTCTAAACCTTTGAAGTTTTTTGTAAAAAACGTTTTTTTGTAAAAGTGAACAATTCTTAAAACTTCATTTAAGAAAATGCAAAATAAAATAAAATAATGAACTAATTTTTGAAAATTAAAAAAACAAAAAGAGGAAACAAAAAAGAAGAAAATAAAAAGAAACAAAAACAAAAAAAAGATAAAAGATAAAAAAGGTTTAGGAATCTTCTAGAATGTTCCCTAACCCAGTAAAACCTGACTGGGAAGCTCTAGAAGGTTCCCAAAACCAGAACTTCCAAGGTCGCGTACTGCATGGGATGGCTCAACCAATTTTTTTAACATCAAACTACTCTTTATTGCAAGGTGATCATCATATTATCTTTTACAAGAGTATTAATAATCTCTACGGGTGGATCTTTCATCCAGCCCGCACACATCTTACTTCTAACTAGTTTGGCTAAATCATGGGCATCACAATTAGTCTCTCTAGGAGCATGCTAAAAATAATATGCAGGAAATCACACGCAAGGTGATATATATCATCAAAAACTGTCGCTGATAGACCGAAAGAGCGACATACATTCTTCATTGTCTATATCATCTTGATATTGTCGGAGTTCACCTCTATGCGGTTAGACCCGACTGTAGTTGCCAAATTGAGATCAAACCGTAAGGCCTGTGCCTCGGCCATAAGCGCATCTCCGCACCAATCGATTTCCTCGATTTATGCCGCGACGAATCTTTCATTCGAGTCTCTGATGACAGCGCCATACGTGCCTTTGAGTAAGTCTTGGTCAAAAGTCTCATCCACATTTAGCTTCACATAGTTGCTCCTTGGTGTTTTCCAACCATGTCACTTGATCATCGCCTTTGCATCGCTCGTCATAGTATAGTTAGCAACCAAAGCTCTGATTTCCATTACTATGAACTTAGCTTCCTGGACCTTTTTATTATGCACTAATTTTCTCATCTCCCACATAAATACCATGAACCAATAGCAATTACTTCCGTTGAATTTCCCACACCGAGGACCACACATTCTTCAGCTGGTTCTAGCAATAAATATTCTAGCTAGCACAGCTTCTGCCGCATGATCAACAACGCATACTTTATCCATAGCAAAGTCCAAACCCAGTAATTGTCATATCTCTTTAGCTTTTGCACAAGTGAATAACATGTGCTTGGTATCCTCCAGATGGCTGACCCAATTGATCACGCACCTGTACGTTTTGTCAACCATTGGACGCAGAGAGCGTCAAATAGGATTTCTAGACTCATGTGTCCTGTCTCTCACGTGCCATCTGATCTGGGCTGGACTGGGCCGGGCTAGAGGATATTTAACACACTGTGATCTAAATAAATAATGAAAGCAAACCCTCTTACAAACATGAGCCATCTCCCCCTAAAAATAACATGAGCCATCTAAAATTGTCTCACAAAAAAGAGCCATCTAAACAAAAACTTTAAAAAGTTAACACGAGCATCCGTATCTAAACACGTTCGTCGAGTGGAGTAATGTTGATCAATATCTTTTGCAGAGTCATGCAAATTGATAACAAAAACATGGTCATACATTTTTTGGGCAAATTTAACTCGATTGTGAATTTTACGGAATAGTGTCCAGTACTTTTACCGCCTCGCATCGTCTTATAGTGTCAATTTGACTCTCTTTTGTGTAAAGTTCGGATTTGTCTACTTGTATGTGCATCTTCTTTTCCCTGAATGATTGATCATCGGCCCTGTTTGGATCCCTAAATTAGAGTTAGTTTAAGTTAGTTTGCGCTCAAGCAACCCAAAAGTATCCAAACATGATGGGTTAGTTTGGGTTAGTTGGATCTAACCCGCCCAAAAAAACTAGCCCACACTAAAGAAGCTTATTTGTATTAGTTCTCCTGGGCCCACTAGAAAAAATAGTAAAAAAAGTTATCTCTCCTCTAAACAGGATCCAAAGTAGTCAAATAATTGAGAAAGAATTTTATTATCAATCTAACCCTACCATCCAAACAGCTCTTTGGTTAGACTTAGTTTAGGGTTAGTTCAAGGTTAGAGTATCCAAATAGAGCATCATCACATAAAATATGCAGTTGCTAGTAGCTTGCTAGGACCTATAGGTACGTATAGGCTTAGTTCGGCTATGGCTAGGACCTATAGGTACACTTGAGAATCTCGATTCATTATGGAAGAGACCGCAAAATAGTGTAAGATTCCATAGGGAAAATAGTGTAAGATTCTATAGGGAAAATCAGGGTCATCCGGGGGACTACCCGGGGGTCATCCCCACGACAGTAGCCTCCGAGCCTCCGGGCAACTGGAAAAGTTGGGCGGAGGGTTTGTGCTGATGTTGATATAGACGGTGTTGTTGAAGACAGCCGGCTGCGGGTTGCAGCCGGCACGACTTGCTTCCTATGGGGGCGCGCGAGCGCGAGTCAAAGCAACCGACCCGGACAGGCGGGCACCCCGTCCGGACCGCCGTCTTGGGACTACCCGGGGGTCATCCCCACGACAGTAGCCTCCGAGCCTCCGGGCAACTTGAAAAGTTGGGCGGAGGGTTTGTGCTGATGTTGATGTAGACGGTGTTGTTGAAGACAGCCGGCTGCGGGTTGCAGCCTGCTACCTCTTGAGCACTATGTTGGTTTCCCTTGAAGAGGAAAGGGTGGTGCAGTAAAGCAGCGTAAGTATTTCCCTCGGTTTTTGAGAACCAAGGTATCAATCCAGTAGGAGACCACACGCAAGTCACCTCGTACCTACAAAAACAAATAAGAACCTCGCAACCAACGCGATAAAGGGGTTGTCAATCCCTTGACGGCCACTCGCAAGAGTGAGATCTAATAGAGATGATAATAATAAGATAAGTATTTTTGGTATTTGTATGATATAGATTGAAAGTATAGATTGCAAAATAAAATAGATTAGAAACTTGTATGATGGAAGATAGACCCGGGGGCCATAGGTTTCACTAGTGGCTTCTCTCAAGATAGTATAAGTATTATGGTGGGTGAACAAATTACTGTCGAGCAATTGATAGAAAAGTGAATAATTATGAGAATATCTAGGTATGATCATGTATATAGGCATCACGTCCGTGACAAGTAGACCGACTCCTGCCTGCATCTACTACTATTATTCCACACATCGACCGCTATCCATCATGCATCTAGAGTATTAAGTTCATGAGAACAGAGTAACGCCTTAAGCAATATGACATGATGTAGAGGGATAAACTCATGCAATATGATATAAACCCCATCTTTTTATCCTCGATGGCAACAATACAATACATGTCGTTTCCCTTTCTATCACTGGGATCGAGCACCGCAAGATTGAACCCAAAGCTAAGCACTTCTCCCATTGCAAGAAATATCAATCTAGTAGGCCAAACCAAACTGATAATTTGAAGAGACTTGCAAAGATAAACCAATCATACATAAAAGAATTCAGAGAAGATTCAAATATTGTTCATAGATAATATGGATCATAAACCCATAATTCATCGGATCTCGACAAACACACCGCAAAAAGAAGAGTTACATCGAATAGATCTCCAAGAGAATCGAGGAGAACTTTGTATTGAGATCCAAAGAGAGAGAAGAAGCCATCTAGCTACTAGATATGGACCTGAAGGTCTGAAGTAAACTACTCACACATCATTGGAGGGGCCATGGAGTTGATCTAGAGGCCCTCCGTGATCGATGCCCCCTTAGGCGGAGCTCCGGAAAAGGCCCCAAGATGGGATCTCTTGGGTACAGAAGGTTGTGGCGGTGGAAATAGGGTTTCGTGGTGCTCCTGGATGTTTGCGGGGTGTATGAATATCTATAGAAGGAAGAAGTAGGTCAGTGGAGCAACGAGGGGCCCACGAGGGTGGAGGGCGCGCCTAGGGGGGTAGGCACACCCCCTGCCTCGTGGCCTCCTTGATTGTTTCTTGACGTCCACTCCAAGTCCCCTGGATCACGTTTGTTCCAAAAATCACGCTCCCGAAGGTTTCATTCCGTTTGGATTCCGTTTGATATTCCTTCTTTAGGAAACATTGAAATAGGCAAAAAAAACAACAATTTGGGTTGGGCCTCCGGTTAATAGGTTAGTCCCAGAAATAATATAAAAGTGAATAATAAAGCCCATTAACATTCAAAACAGGTAATATAATAGCATGGACCAATCAAAAATTATAGATACGTTGGAGACGTATCAAGCATCCCCAAGCTTAATTATTGCTCGTCCTCAAGTAGGTAAATGATTAAAACAGAATTTTTGATGTGGAATGCTTCCTAACATATTTCTCAATGTAATTTTCTTTATTGTGGCATGAATGTTCAGATCTGAGAGATTCAAGATAAAAGTTTAATATTGACACAAAAATAATAATACTTCAAGCATACTAACTAAGCAATCATGTCTTCGCAAAATAACATGGCCAAAGAAAGTTCATCCCTACAAAATCATATTGTTTGGTCATGCTCCATTTTCGTCACACAAGAATGCTCTCATCGTGCACAACCCCGAGGACAAGCCAAGCAATTGTTTCATACTTTAGTAATCTCGAACTTTTTTCAACCTTCACGCACTACATGAGCGTGAGCCATGGATATATCACTATGGGTGGAATGGAATATAATGAAGGGGGTTATGTGGAGAAGACAAAAAGGAGAAAGTCTCACATCGACGCGGCTAATCAATGGGCTAGGGAGATGCCCATCAATTGATGTCAATGCGAGGAGTAGGGATTGCCATGCAACGGATGCACTAGAGCTATAAATGTATGAAAGCTCAACAAAAGAAACTAAGTGGGTGTGCATCCAACTTGCTTGCTCACGAAGACCTAGGGCACTTGAGGAGGCCCATTGTTGGAATATACAAGCCAATTTCTATAATGAAAAATTCCCACTAGTATATGAAAATGACAAAACAAGAGACTCTCTATCATAAAGATCATGGTGCTACTTTGAAGCACAAGTGTGGAAAAAAGGATAGTAGCATTGCCCCCTTTTTTTATTTTTTGGGCCTTTTTTTATTTGGCCTTTCTTTTTTTATGGGACAATACTCTATTACTGATGATCATCACACTTCTATTTATTTACAACTCAATGATTACCACTCGATATTAGAACAAGATATGACTATATATGAATGCCTCCGGCGGTGTATCAGGATGTGCAATGACTCATGAGTGACATGTATGAAAGAATTATGAATGGTGGCTTTGCCACAAATACGATGTCAACTACATGATCATGCAAGGTAATATGACAATGATGATGCGTGTCATAATAAACGGAACGGTGGAAAGTTGCATGGCAATATATCTCGGAATGGCTATGGAAATGCCATAATAGGTAGGTATGGTGGCTGTTTTGACGAAGATATAAGGAGGTTTATGTGTGATAGAGCATATCGTATCACGGGGTTTCGATAACCGGCAAAGTTTGCACCAACTCTCAAGGGGAGAAAGGGCAATGCACGGTACCGAAGAGGCTAGCAATGATGGAAGGGTGAGAGTGCGTATAATCCATGGACTCAACATTAGTCATAAAGAACTCACATACTTATTGCAAAAATCTACAAGTCATCAAAAACCAAGTATTACGCGCATGCTCCTAGGGGGATAGATTGGTTGGAAAAGACCATCGCTCGTCCCCGACCGCCACTCATAAGGAAGACAAGCAAATAACACCTCATGTTTCAAATTTGTTACACAACGTTTACCATACGTGCATGCTAAGGGACTTGCAAACTTCAACATAAGTATTTATCAAATTCACAACTACTCAAGTAGCACAACTTTAATATTACTATCTCCATATCTCAAAACAATCATCAAGTATCAAACTTCTCTTAGTATTCAATGCCCTTATATGGATGTTTTTATTATGCCTAAAAGAAAATTGCCATGTTGTTCTAAAGGACTCTCAAAATAATATAAGTGAAGCATGAGAGATCAATTATTTCTATAAAATAAAACCATCGCCGTGCTCTAAAAGATATAAGTGAAGCACTAGAGAAAAAAACTATATAGCTCAAAAGATATAAGTGAAGCACATAGAGTATTCTAATAAATTCCAATTCATGTGTGTCTCTCTCAAAAGGTGTGTACAGAAAGGATGCTTGTGGTAAACTAAAAAGCAAAGACTCAAATCATACAAGACGCTCCAAGCAAAACACATATTATGTGGCGAATAAAAATATAGCTCCAAGTAAAGTTACCGATAGACGAAGACGAAAGAGGGGATGCCTTCCGAGGCATCCCCAAGCTTAGGCTTTTTGGTGTCCTTGTATTTTACCTTGGGGTGCCTTGGGCATCCCCAAGCTTAGGCTCTTACCACACCTTGTTCCATAATCCATCAAATCCTTACCCAAAACTTGAAAACTTCACAACACAAAACTTCAAAGAAAATCTTCGTGAGCTCCGTTAGTAAAAGAAAACAAACTACCACTTCAAGGTACTGTAATGAACTCATTCTTGATTTATATTGGTGTTAAACCTACTGTATTCCAACTTTCTATGGTTCATAAACTCTATTACTAGCCATAGATTCATCAAAATAAGCAAACAACACACGAAAAACAGAATCTGTCAAAAACAGAACAGTCTGTAGTAATCTGTAGGTTTCGAATACTTCCGGCACCCCAAAACTTCTAAAATAAATTGCTGGACATGAGGAGTTTACCTATTAATCATCTTCAAAAAGAATTAACTAAATAACACTCTCCAGTAAAAAAATGGCAGCAATTCTCGCGAGCGCTAAAGTTTCTGTTTTTTACAGCAAGATCAAAAAGACTTTCCCCAAGTCTTCCCAAGAGTTCTACTTGGCACAAACACTAATTAAACACAAAAAACACAACCAAAACAGAGTCTAGATAAATTATTTATTACTAAACAGGATCAAAAAGCAAGGAATAAAAATAAAATTGGGTTGCCTCCCAACATGTGCAATCGTTTAACGCCCCTAGCTAGGCATAAAAGCGAAGATAGATCTAGGTATTGCCATATTTGGTAGGCAATCCATAAGTGGCTCTCGTAATATATTCATAAGGTAATTTTATTTTATTTCTAGTAAAGTGTTCCATGCCTTTCCATAATGGAAATTGGAATCTAATATTCCCTTTCTTCATATCAATAATTGCACCAATCATTCTGAGGAAAGGTATACCAAGAATAATAGGACAAGAAGGATTGCAATCTATATCAAGAACAATGAAATCTACGGGCACATAGTTCCTATTTGCAACAATAAGAACATCATAAATTCTTCCCATAGGTTTCTTAATGGTAGAATCGCAAGGTGCAAGTTTAGAGAACAATCATTAAATTCACGGAAACCTAGCAAATCACACAAAGTTTTTGGAATCGTGGAAACACTTGCACCCAAATCACACAAAGCATAGCATTCATGATCTTTAATTTTATTTTTTATTGTAGATTCCCACTCATCATAAAGTTTTCTAGGAATAAAAACTTCCAACTCAAGTTTTTCTTCATAAGATTGCATCAAAGCATCAACGATATGTTTAGTAAAAGATTTATTTTGACTATAAGCATGAGAAGAATTTAGCACCGATTGCAACAAGGAAATACAATCTATCAAAGATCAATTATCATAATTAAATTCCTTGAAATCCAAGATAGCGGGTTCATTGCTATTTAAAGTTTTGACCTCTCCAATCCCACTTTTATCAACTTTTGCATCAAGATAAAAAAACTCCGAATTTTTGGGACGCCTTCTAACTAAAGTTGACTCATCTCCAGTCCCATCATTATCAAGATTCATATTACAAAACAAGGATTTAATAGGGGACACATCAATTACTTTTAGATCTTCATCTTTATTATCTAACTCTTCTGGTTTAGCGGCCATCTTATTAACTAAAGTGGCCTGCTTATCAGAAATTTGGGCAATTAATTTTTCAAGATGAGCAAACTAAGATTTCAAACCATAAAATTCCTTAGACATATCATCGAGCTCTTTATTCATGAAACTGATAAAACCTTTTTGTTCTTTAAGCTCGTTTCTAAAGAAATTATTATGCTCAAACTGCAAGGACATAAAACTTCTGACGTTGTTTTCGATTTCTTCCAACTTTCTAAGGTGAGGATCAACACCTTTTGGTAAAGCCATAAGGGCAACAAGCAACAAGAGGCAGGCGAAAAAGAGGCGAATGGAAAAGAGAGGGCGAATAAAACGGCAAGGGTGAAGTGGGGGAGAGGAAAATGAGAGGCAAATGGTAAATAATGTAATGCGAAGGATAAGAGTTGTGATGAGTACTTGGTATGTATTGACTTGGCGTAGATCTCCCCGGCAACAGCGCCAGAAATGGCTAGTTGTCTGGAGATAAAATCTTGACTTGACTTTGCGTAAGCCTCCCCGGCAACGGCACCAGAAATCCTTCTTGCTACTGCTACCTCTTGAGCACTGCGTTGCTTTTCCCTTGAAGAGGAAAGGGTGATGAAGTAAAGTAGCGTAAGTATTTCCCTCAGTTTTTGAGAACCAAGATATCAATCCAGTAGGAGATCATGCTCAAGTCCCATGAACCTACACAAACAAATAAGAACCTCGCAACCAACGCAATAAAGGGGTTGTCAATCCCTTCATGGTCACTTACGAAAGTGAGATATGATAGATATGATAAAATAATATTTTTGGTATTTTTATGATAAATAGAAATAAAGATGCAATGTAAAATAAACGGCAAAGGAAATAACTAAGTATTGGAAGATTAATATGATAAAAGATAGACCCGGAGGCCATAGGTTTCACTAGTGGCTTCTCTCATGAGCATAAGTATTACGGTGGGTGAACGAATTGCTGTCGAGCAATTGATATAATTGAGCATAGTTATGAGAATATCTAGGTACGATCATGTATATAGGCATCACGTCCGCGACAAGTAGACCGAAACGATTCTGCATCTTCTACTATTACTCCACACATCGACCACTATTCAGCATGCATCTAGAGTATTAAGTTCATAAGAACAGAGTAATGCTTTAAGGAAGATGACATGATGTAGAGGGATAAACTCATGCAATATGATATAAACCCCATCTTTTTATCCTCGATGGCAACAATACAATACGTGTCGGTTCCCTTTCTGTCACTGGGATCGAGCACCGCAAGATTGAACCCAAAGCTAAGCGCTTCTCCCATTGCAAGAAAGATCAATCTAGTAGGCCAAACCAAACTGATAATTCAAAGAGACTTGCAAAGATAAACCAATCATACATAAAAGAATTCAGAGAAGAATCAAATATTGTTCATAGATAATCTGGATCATAAACTCACAATTCATCGGATCTCGACAAACACACCACAAAAGAAGATTACATCGAATAGATCTCCAAGAGAATCGAGGAGAAATTTGTATTGAGAACCAAAGAGAGAGAAGAAGCCATCTAGCGAATAACTATGGACCTGTAGGTCTGAAATAAACTACTCACACATCACCGGAGAGGCCATGGATTTGAGGAAGAGGCCCTCCGTGATCGATGCCCCCTCCGGCAGAGCTTCAGAAAAGGCCCCAAGATGGGATCTCTCGGGTATAGAAGGTTGCGGCGGTGGAATTAGGTTTTCGTGGTGCTCCTGGATGTTTGGGGGTTACGTGGATATATATAGGAGGAAGGAGTATGTCGGTGGAGCAACGGAGGGCCCACGAGGGTGGAGGGCGCGCCCAGGGGGGTAGGCGCGCCCCCTGCCTCGTGGCTTCCTCTGTTGTTTCTTGACGCCCACTCCAAGTCTCCTGGAATACCTTCGTTGAGGAAATCACGTTCCCGAAGGTTTCATTCCGTTTGGACTCCGTTTGATATTCCTTTTCTTCAAAACCCTAAAATAGGCAAAAAAACAGCAATCTGGGCTGGGCCTCCGATTAGTAGGTTAGTCCCAAAAAATGATATAAAAGTGTAAAATAAAGCCCATTAACATCCAAAATAGATAATATAATAGCATGCAATCAAAAATTATATATACGGTGGAGACGTATCAAGCATCCCCAAGTTTAATTCCTGCTCGTCCTCAAGTTGGTAAATGATAAAAGAAGAATTTTTGATGTGGAATGCTTTCTAACATATTTCTCAATGTAATTTTTCTTATTGTGGCATGAATGTTCAGATCCAAAAGATTCAAGATAAAAGTTTAATATTGACATAGAAATGATAATACTTCAAGCATACTAACTAAGCAATTATGTCTTCTCAAAATAACATGGCCAAAGGAAGTTATCCCTACAAAATCATATAGTCTGGCTATGCTCTATCTTCACCACACAAATCATTTAAATCATGCATAACCCCGATGACAAGCCAAGCAATTATTTCATACTTTTGATGTTCTCAAACTTTTTCAATCTTCACACAATATATTAGCGTGAGCCATGGATATAGCACTATATGTGGAATAGAATGGTGGTTGTGGAGAAGACAAAAAAGGAGAAGATAGTCTCACATCAACTAGGCATATCAACGGGCTATGGAGATGCCCATCAATAGATATCAATGTGAGTGAGTAGGGATTGCCATGCAATGGATGCACTAGAGCTATAAGTGTATGAAAGCTCAAAAAGAAACTAAGTGGGTGTGCATCCAACTCGCTTGCTCACGAAGACCTAGGGCAATTTGAGGAAGCCCATCATTGGAATATACAAGCCAAGTTCTATAATGAAAAATTCCCACTAGTATATGAAATTGATATCATAGGAGACTCTCTATCATGAAGATCAAGGTGCTACTTTGAAGCACAAGTGTGGTAAAAGGATAGTAGCATTGTCCCTTCTCTCTTTTTCTCTCATTTTTTTATTTGGGCCTTCTTTCTTCTTTTTTTCTTTTTGGCCTCTTTTCTTTTCCTTTTTTCGTCCGGAGTCTCATCCCGACTTGTGGGGGAATCATAGTCTCCATCATCTTTTCCTCACTTGGGAAAGTGCTCTAATAATGATGATCATCACACTTTATTTACTTAGAACTCAAGAATTACAACTCAATACTTAGAACAAAATATGACTCTATGTGAATGCCTCCGGCGGTGTACCGAGATGTGCAATGACTCATGAGTGACATGTATGAAAGATTTATGAACGGTGGCTTTGCCACAAATACGATGTCAACTACATGATCATGCAAAGCAATATAACAATGATGGAGCGTGTCATAATAAACAAAATGATGGAAAGTTGCATGGTAATATATCTAGGAATGGCCATGGAAATGTCATAATAGGTAGGTATGGTGGATGTTTTGAGGAAGGTATATGGTGAGTTTATGGTACCAACGAAAGTTGCGCGATACTAGAGAGGCTAGCAATGGTGGAAGGGTGAGAGTGCGTATAATCCATGGACTCAACATTAGTAATAAAGAACTCACATACTTATTGCAAAAATGTATTAGTTATCAAAACAAAGTATTACACGCATGCTCCTAGGGGGATAGATTGGTAGGAAAAGACCATCGCTCGTCCCCGACCGCCACTCATAAGGAAGACAATCAATAAATAAATCATGCTCCGACTTCATCACATAACAGTTCACCATACGTGCATGCTACGGGAATCACAAACTTCAACACAAGTATTTCTCAAATTCACAACTACTCAACTAGCATAAATCTAATATCACCATCTCCATATCTCAAAACAATTATCAAGTATCAAACTTCTCATAGTATTCCATGCATTTGTATGAAAGTTTTTATATTATTCCTAAAAGAAAATTTCCATGTTGTTATAAAGGACTCTCAAAATAATATAAGTGAAGCATGAGAGAACAATAGTTTCTATAAAACAAATCCATCACCGTGCTCTAAAAGATATAAGTGAAGCACTAGAGCAAAAACTATATAGCTCAAAAGATATAAGTGAAGCACATAGAGTATTCTCATAAATTTCAAATCATGTGAGTCTCTCTCAAAAGGTGTGTACAGTAAGGATGATTGTGGTAAACTAAAAAGCAAAGACTCAAATAATACAAGACGCTCCAAGCAAAACACATATCATGTGGTGAATAAAAATATAGCTCCAAGTAAAGTTACCGATGGACGAAGACGAAAGAGGGGATGCCTTCCGGGGCATCCCCAAGCTTAGGCTTTTTGGTGTCCTTGAATTTTACCTTGGGGTGCCATGGGCATCCGCAAGCTTAGGCTCTTGCCACTCCTTGTTCCATAATCCATCAAATCTTTACCCAAAACTTGAAGACTTCACAACAAAAAACATAAATAGAAAATCTCGTGAGCTCCGTTAGCGAAAGAAAACAAAACACCACTTCAAGGTACTGTAATGAACTCATTCTTTATTTATATTGGTGTTAAACCTACTGTATTCCAACTTCTCTATGGTTTATAATGAAGGAAATATGCCCTAGAGGCAATAATAAAGTTATTATTTATTTCCTTGTATCATGATAAATGTTTATTATTCATGCTAGAATTGTATTTACCGGAAACATAATACATGTGTGAATACATAGACAAACAGAGTGTCACTAGTATGCCTCTACTTGACTAGCTCGTTGATCAAAGATGGTTATGTTTCCTAACCATAGACATGAGTTGTATTTGGTTAACGGGATCACATCATTAGGAGAATGATGTGATTGACTTGACCCATTCCATTAGCTTAGCACTTGATCTTTTAGTTTGTTGCTATTGCTTTCTTCATAACTTATATATGTTCCTATGACTATGAGATTATGCAAATCCCGTTTACCGGAGGAACACTTTGTGTGCTACCAAACGTCACAACATAACTGGGTGATTATAAAGGTGCTCTACAGGTGTCTCCGAAGGTATTCGTTGGGTTGACGTATTTCGAGATTGGGATTTGTCACTCCGATTGTCGGAGAGGTATCTCTGGGCCCTCTCGGTAATGCACATCACTCAAGCCTTGCAAGCATTGCAACTAATAAGTTAGTTGCGGGATGATGTATTATGGAACGACTAAAGAGACTTGCCGGTAATGAGATTGAACTAGGTATTGAGATACCGACGGTCGAATCTCGGGCAAGTAACATACCAATGACAAAGGGAACAACGTATATTGTTATGCGGTTTGACCGATAAAGATCTTCGTAGAATATGTAGGAGCCAATATGAGCATCTAGGTTCCGCTATTGGTTATTGACCGGAGACGTGTCTCGGTCATGTCTACATAGTTCTCGAACCCGTAGGGTCCGCACGCTTAAAGTTGGGTGACGATCGTAATTAGGGATTTTGTGTTTTGATGTACCGAAGGTTGTTCGGTGTCCCGGATGTAATCACGGACATGATGAGTAGTATCAAAATGGTCGAGACATAAATATTGATATATTGGAAGCCTATATTTGGATATCGGAAACGTTCCGGGTGAAATCGCGATTTTACCGGAGTACCGGGGGGTTACTGGAACCCACCCGGGGGTTATTGGGCCTACATGGGCCCTAAGGGAGAAGAGGAGGGCCGGCCAAGGCGCGCCCCCTCCCCCCTAGTCCGAATAGGACAAGGAAGGGGGGGGCGGTGCCCCCCTTTCCTCTTTCTCCCTTCCCCCCTTCCTTTTCCAACAAGGCAAGAGGGGGGAGTCCTACTCCCGGTGGGAGTAGGACTCCTCCAGGCGCACCCCTTGGGCCGGCCGCACCTCCCCCTCTCCCTCCTTTATATACGGGGGTAAGGGGGCACCCCATGACACACAAGTTGATCTTCATGATCGTTCCTTCGCCGTGTGCGGTGCCCCCTTCCACCATATTCCACCTCAGTCATATCATAGCGGTGCTTAGGCGAAGCCCTGCGTCGTTTGAACATCATCACCATCATCACGCCATCATGCTGACGAAACTCTCCCTCAACACTTTGCTGGATCGGAGCTCGAGGGACATCAGCGAGTTGAACATGTGCAGAACTCGGAGGTGCCGTACGTTCGGTACTTGGATCGGTCGGATCGAGAAGACGTAGGACTACTTCCTCTACGTTGTGTCAATGCTTCTGTTGCCGGTCTATGAGGGTACACAGACAACACTCTCCTCTCTCTTGTTGCTATGCATCACCATGATTTGCGTGTGCGTAGGAAATTTTTTGAAATTACTATGTTCCCCAACAGTGGTATCAGAGCCTAGGTTTTATGCGTTGATGTTGTACACGAGTAGAACACAAGTGAGTTGTGGGCGACATAAGTCATACTGCTTACCAGCATGTCATACTTTGGTTCGGCGGTATTGTTGGATGAAGCGGCCCGGACTGACATTACGCGTACGCTTACGCGAGACTGGTTCTACCAACGTGCTTTGCACGCAGGTGGCTGGCGGGTGTTAGTTTCTCCAACTTTAGTTGAACCAAGTCTGGCTACACCTGGTCCTGGCGAAGGTTAAAACAGCACCAACTTGACAAACTGTCGTTGTGGTTTTGATGCGTAGGTAAGAACGGTTCTTGCTAAGCCCGTAGCAGCCACGTAAAACTTGCAACAATAAAGTAGAGGACGTCTAACTTGTTTTTGCAGGGCATGTTGTGATGTGATATGGTCAAGACATGATGCTAAATTTTATTGTATGAGATGATCATGTTTTGTAACCGAGTTATCGGCAACTGGCAGGAGCCATATGGTTGTCGCTTTATTGTATGCAATACAATCGCGTTGTAATGCTTTACTTTATCACTAAGCGGTAGCGATAGTCGTGGGAGCATAAGATTGGTGAGACGACAACGATGCTACGATGGAGATCAAGGTGTCACGCTGGTGACGATGGTGATCATGACGGTACATCAGAGATGGAGATCACAAGTACAAGATGATGACGGCCATATCATATCACTTATATTGATTGCATGTGATGTTTATCTTTTGTGCATCTTATCTTTCTTTGATTGACGGTAGCATTATAAGATGATCCCTCACTAAATTATCAAAGTATAAGTGTTCTCCATGAGTATGCACCATTGCGAAAGTTCTTCGTGCTGAAACACCACGTGATGATCGGGTGTGATAGGCTCTACGTTCAAATACAACGGGTGCAAAACAGTTGCACACGCGGAATACTCAGGTTAAACTTGATGAGCCTAGCATATAACAGATATGGCCTTGGAACACGGAGACCGAAAGGTCGAGCGTGAATCATATAGTAGATATGATCAACATATTGATGTTCACCATTGATACTACTCCATCTCACGTGATGATCGGACATGGTTTAGTTGATTTGGATCACGTGATCACTTAGAGGATTAGAGGGATATCTTTCTAAGTGGGAGTTCTTAAGTAATATGATTAAATGAACTTAAATTTATCATGAACTTAGTACCTGATAGTATCTTTCTTGTCAATGTTTGATTGTAGATAGATGGCTCGCGCTGTTGTTTCGTTGAATTTTAATGTGTTCCTTGAGAAAGCAAAGTTGAAAGATGATGGTAGCAATTACACGGACTGGGTCCGTAACTTGTGGATTATCCTCATTGCTGCACAGAAGAATTACGCCCTGGAAGCACCGCTAAGTGCCAAGCCTGCTGCAGGAGCAACACCAGATGTTATGAACGTCTGGCAGAGCAAAGCTGATGACTACTCGATAGTTCAATGTGCCATGCTTTACGGCTTAGAACCGGGTCTTCAACGACGTTTTGAACGTCGTGGAGCATATGAGATGTTCTAGGAGTTGAAGTTAATATTTCAAGAAAATGCCCGGATTGAGAGATATGAAGTCTCCAATAAGTTCTATAGCTGCAAGATGGAGGAGAATAGTTCTGTCAGTGAACATATACTCAAAATGTCTGGGTATCATAATCACTTGACTCAACTGGGGGTTAATCTTCCTGTTGATAGTGTCATTGACAGAGTTCTTCAATCACTACCACCAAGCTACAAAATCTTCGTGATGAACTATAATATGCAAGGGATGAATAAGACTATTCCTGAGCTCTTCGCGATGCTAAAAGCCGCGGAGGTAGAAATCAAGGAGCATCAAGTGTTGATGGTCAATAAGACCACCAGTTTCAAGAAAAAGGGCAAAGGGAAGAAGAAAGGGAACTTCAAGAAGAACAACAAACAAGTTGCTACTCAGGAGAAGAAACCCAAGCCTGGACCTAAGCCTGAGACTGAGTGCTTCTACTGCAAGCAGACTGGTCACTGGAAGCGGAACTGCCCCAAGTATTTGGCGGATAAGAAGGATGGCAAAGTGAACAAAGGTATATGTGATATACATGTTATTGTTGTGTACCTTACTAATGCTCGTAGTAGCACCTTGGTATTTGATACTGGTTCTGTTGCTAACATTTGCAACTCGAAACAGGGGCTACGGATTAAGCGAAGATTGGCTAAGGACGAGGTGACGATGCGCGTGGGAAATGGTTCCAAAGTCAATGTAATCACGGTCGGCACGCTACCTCTACATCTACCTTCGGGATTAGTATTAGACCTAAATAATTGTTATTTGGTGCCAGCGTTGAGCATGAACATTATATCTGGATCTTATTTGATGCGAGACGGTTATTCATTTAAATCAGAGAATAATGGTTGTTCTATTTATATGAGTAATATCTTTTATGGTCATGCACCCTTGAAGAGTGGTCTATTTTAAATGAATCTCGATAGTAGTGATACACATATTCATAATGTTGAAGCCAAAAGATGCAGAGTTGATAATGATAGTGCAACTTATTTGTGGCACTGCCGTTTAGGTCATATCGGTGTAAAGTGCATGAAGACACTCCATACTGATGGACTTTTGGAACCATTTGATTATGAATCACTTGGTACTTGCGAACCGTGCCTCCTGGGTAAGATGACTAAAATGCAGTTCTCCGGTACTATGGAGAGAGCAACTGATTTGTTGGAAATCATACATACAGATGTATGTGGTCCAATGAATGTTGAGGCTCCCGGCGGATATCGTTATTTTCTCACCTTCACAGATGATTTAAGCAGATATGGGTATATCTACTTAATGAAACATAAGTCTGAAACATTTGAAAAGTTCAAAGAATTTTAGAGTGAAGTTGAAAATCATCGTAACAAGAAAATAAAGTTTCTACAATGTGATCGTGGAGGAGAATATTTGAGTTATGAGTTTGGTCTACATTTGAAACAATGCGGAATAGTTTCGCAACTCACGCCACCCGGAACACCACAGCGTAATGGTGTGTCCGAACGTCGTAATCGTACTTTATTAGATATGGTGCGATCTATGATGTCTCTTACTGATTTACCGCTATCGTTTTGGGGTTATGCTTTAGAGACGGCTGCATTCATGTTAAATAGGACACCATCGAAATCCGTTGAGATGACGCCTTATGAACTGTGGTTTGGCAAGAAACCAAAGTTGTCATTTCTGAAAGTATGGGGCTGCGATGCTTATGTGAAAAAGCTTCAACCTGATAAGCTCAAACCCAAATCGGAGAAATTTGTCTTCATAGGATACCCAAAGGAGACTGTTGGGTACACCTTCTATCACAGATCCGAAGGCAAGACTTTTGTTGCTAAATTCAGAGTTTTTCTAGAGAAGGAGTTTCTCTCAAAAGAAGTGAGTGGGAGAAAAGTAGAACTTGATGAGGTAACTGTACCTGCTCCCTTATTGGAAAGTAGTACATCACAGAAACCGGTTTCTGTGACACCTACACCAATTAGTGAGGAAGCTAATGATAATGATCATGAAACTTCAGATCAAGTTACTACCAAACCTTGTAGATCAACCAGAGTAAGATCCGCACCACAGTGGTACGGTAATCCTGTTTTGGAAGTCATGCTACTAGATCATGATGAACCTACGAACTATGAAGAAGCGATGGTGAGCCCAGATTCTGCAAAATGGCTAGAAGCCATGAAATCTGGGATGGGATCCATGTATGAGAACAAAGTGTGGACTTTGGTTGACTTTCCCGTTGATCGGCAAGCAATTGAGAATAAATGGATCTTCAAGAAGAAGACTAACGCTGACGGTAATGTTACTGTCTACAAAGCTCAACTTGTTGCGAAAGGTTTTCGACAAGTTCAAGGGATTGACTACGATGAGAGCTTCTCACCCATAGCGATGCTTAAGTCTATCTGAATCATGTTAGCAATTGCCGCATTTTATGATTATGAAATTTGGCAAATGGATGTCAAAACTGCATTCCTGAATGGATTTTTGGAAGAAGAGTTGTATATGATGCAACCAGAAGGTTTTGTCGATCCAAAGGGAGCTAACAAAGTGTGCAAGCTCCAGCGATCCATTTATGGACTGGTGCAAGCCTCTCGGAGTTGGAATAAACGCTTCGGTAGTGTGATCAAAGCATTTGGTTTTATACAAACTTTTGGAGAAGCCTATATTTACAAGAAAGTGAGTGGGAGCTCTGTAGCATTTCTGATATTATATGTGGATGACATATTATTGATTGGAAATAATATTGAATTTCTGGATAGCATAAAGGGATACTTGAATAAGAGTTTTTCAATGAAAGACCTTGGTGAAGCTGCTTACATATTGGGCATTAAGATCTATAGAGATAGATCAAGACGCTTAATTGGACTTTCACAAAGCACATACCTTGACAAAGTTTTGAAGAAGTTCAAAATGGATCAAGCAAAGAAAGGGTTCTTGCCTGTGTTACAAGGTGTGAACTTGAGTAAGACTCAATGTCCGACCACTGCAGAAGATAGAGAGAAAATGAAAGATGTTCCCTATGCTTCAGCCATAGGCTCTATCATGTATGCAATGCTGTGTACCAGACCTAATGTGTGCCTTGCTATAAGTCTAGCAGGGAGGTACCAAAGTAATCCAGGAGTGGATCACTGGACAGCGGTCAAGAACATCCTGAAGTACCTGAAAAGAACTAAGGATATGTTTCTCGTATATGGAGGTGACAAAGAGCTCATCGTAAATGGTTACATTGATGTAAGCTTTGACACTGATCTGGATGATTCTAAATCGCAAACTGGATACGTGTTTACATTAAACGGTGGAGCTGTCAGTTGGTGCACTTCTAAACAAAGCGTCGTGGCGGGATCTACATGTGAAGCGGAGTACATAGCTGCTTCGGAAGCACCAAATCAAGTAGTCTGGATGAAGGAGTTCATGTCCGATCTAGGTGTCATACCTAGTGCATCGGGTCCAATGAAAATCTTTTGTGACAATACTGGTGCAATTGCCTTGGCAAAGGAATCCAGATTTCACAAGAGAACCAAGCACGTCAAGAGACGCTTCAATTCCATTCGGGATTTAGTCCAAGTGGGAGACATAGAAATTTGCAAAATACATACGGATCTGAATGTTGCAGACCTACTGACTAAGCCTCTTCCACGAGCAAAACATGATCAGCACCAAGGCTCCATGGGTGTTAGAATCATTACTGTGTAATCTAGATTATTGACTCTAGTGCAAGTGGGAGACTGAAGGAAATATGCCCTAGAGGCAATAATAAAGTTATTATTTATTTCCTTGTATCATGATAAATGTTTATTATTCATGCTAGAATTATATTAACCGGAAACATAATACATGTGTGAATACATAGACAAACAGAGTGTCACTAGTATGCCTCTACTTGACTAGCTCGTTGATCAAAGATGGTTATGTTTCCTAACCATAGACATGAGTTGTTATTTGGTTAACGGGATCACATCATTAGGAGAATGATGTGATTGACTTGACCCATTCCATTAGCTTAGCACTTGATCGTTTAGTTTGTTGCTATTGCTTTCTTCATAACTTATATATGTTCCTATGACTATGAGATTATGCAACTCCCGTTTACCGGAGGAACAGTTTGTGTGCTACCAAACGTCACAATGTAACTGGTTGATTATAAAGGTGCTCTACAGGTGTCTCCGAAGGTATTTGTTGGGTTGGCGTATTTCCAGATTGGGATTTGTCACTCTGATTGTCGCAGAGGTATCTCTGGGCCCCCTCGGTAATGCACATCACTCAAGCCTTGCAAGCATTGCAACTAATAAGTTAGTTGCGGGATGATGTATTACGGAACGAGTAAAGAGACTTGCCGGTAACGAGATTGAACTAGGTATTGAGATACCGACGATCGAATCTCGGGCAAGTAATACCGATGACAAAGGGAACAACGTATATTGTTATGCGGTCTGATCGATAAAGATCTTCGTAGAATATGTAAGAGCCAATATGAGCATCCAGGTTCCGCTATTGGTTATTGACCGGAGACATGTCTCGGTCATGTCTACATAGTTCTCGAACCCGTAGGGTCCGCATGCTTAAAGTTTGATGACGATCTTAATTAGGGTTTTTGTGTTTTGATGTACCAAAGGTTGTTCAGTGTCCCGGATGTGATCACGGACATGATGAGGAGTCTCGAAATGGTCGAGATATAAAGATTGATATATTGGAAGCCTATATTTAGATATCGGAAACGTTCCGGGTGAAATCGGGATTCTACCAGAGTACCGGGGGTTACTGGAACCCCCCCCCGGGGGGGTTATTGGGCCTACATGGGCCCTAAGGGACAAGAGGAGTGCCGGCCAGGGCAGGCCGCGCGCCCCTCCCCCCTAGTCCGAATAGGACAAGGAAGGGGGTGGGGGCGGCGCCCCCCTTTCCTCTTTCTCCCTTCCCCCTTCCTTTTCCAACAAGGCAAGAGGGGGGAGTCCTACTCCCGGTGGGAGTAGGACTCCTCCAGGCGCACCCCTTGGGCCGGCCGCACCTCCCCCTCTCCCTCCTTTATATACGGGGGCAAGGGGGCACCCCATGACACACAAGTTGTTCTTCGTGATCGTCCTTAGCCGTGTGCGGTGCCCCCTTCCACCATATTCAACCTCGGTCATATCGTAGCGGTGCTTAGGCGAAGCCCTGCGTCAGTAGAACATCATCACTGTCATCACGCCGTCGTACTGACGAAACTCTCCCTCAACACTTTGTTGGATCGGAGCTTGAGGGACGTCACCGAGTTGAACGTGTGCAGAACTCGGAGGTGCCATACGTTCGGTACTTGGATCGGTCGGATCGGGAAGACGTACGACTACTTCCTCCACGTTGTGTCAACGCTTCTGTTGCCGGTCTACGAGGGTGCGTAGACAACACTCTCCTCTCTCTCGTTGCTATGCATCACCATCTTGCATGTGCATAGGAATTTTTTTGAAATTACTACGTTCCCCAACATATAAACTCTTTTACTAGCCATAGATTCATTAAAATATGCAAACAACACACGAAAAACAGAATCTGTCAAAAACAGAACAGTCTCTAGTAATCTGTAGCTAACGCAATTTCTGGAACCCCAAAAATTCTAAAATAAATTTCTGGACGTGAGGAATTTAGCTATTAATAATCTGGAAAAATAATTAACTAAATATCACTTTCCAAATAAAAATGGCAGCAGTTCTCGTGAGCGCTAAAGTTTCTGTTTTTTTACAGCAAGATCAAAAAGACTTTCCCCAAGTCTTCCCAACGGTTCTACTTGGCATAAACACTAATTAAACACAAAAAACACAACCAAAAAAGAGGCTAGATAAATTATTTATTACTTAACAGTAACAAAAATCAAGGAATAAAAATAAAATTTGGTTGCCTCCCAACAAGCGCTATTGTTTAACGCCCCTAGCTAGGCATAAACGCGAAGATAGATCTAGGTATTGCCATCTTTGGTAGGCAATCCATAAGTGGCTCTCATAATAGATTCATAAGGTAATTTAATTTTCTCACGACATAGGTAGCAATGTCTACTCTTCACTTTCTTCTCACTTGATTTCTCAACTTGAGAAGCATTATCTTGAGTCTTCTTGGAAAGAGGCCTTTCTTCAACTTGAGGTTGAGCATGAGAATGCACTTTTAGCCGCTTCCCTTGTTGCTTGTCACTAATGGCCTTATTATTCAATGGGCAAGATCTAACATGATGCCCTTCAATTTTGCACTTGAAGCAAATAATCTTGGCCGAACTCTTGACTTGTTTTTGGCCCTTCTTGTTGTTGCTCTTGGACTTCTTCTTCTTATTGGAGTTGTGTCCAAGTCCACCTTTGTCATTGGGGGATTTTTGCACGCTCAAGTTGTTGTTGAGAGTAAATTTCCCTTCATGACTCTTTTCCAAGTATTTCTTCAAAGAAGTGACTTGGGCCTTGAGCTCTTTGATTTCCTCTACATGGTTAGTCTCAACACAAGTACTAGAGGAAGTATAAGCTTCATCGTTAGAGCAACAAGGCAAGGAAAGTAATTCATCACAAGATGTACCAACGTTATGCATGGATGAATCGCGAGGACTAGCACAAGGCAATATAGCATTTTGAATAAAAGTAGTGCTAGTATCCACATGAGGCTCACTAGATGTTACCTTAGCAAGCATGGCCTCATGAGCTAACTTTAGCACATTATGGGATACTAGAAGATCATCATGAGAGCTTGTGATCTTTACATGATTTTCTTCCAACATCCCATAATTGCTAGATAGCAACTCAAGTTGAGCCCTTAGCTCAACATTCTCCTTCAATATGGATGCTTCACAAGAGATAGAGTTAGTAGCACAAGCATCATCATTAGCAACAAGAGGAGAAGACAACTTGGCAAGCTCTTTTGAATATGAAGCTTTAAGTTGAGCATGAGACTCGGTGAGTTTGATGAGCTCACTCTTAATGACCCTTGAGCCATTTTCAAGGTGCTCAAAGTCCTCAAGGAGTTTACCATGCGCAACTTCAAGCTCCTCATTTTTAGTTTCAAAATCATTGGCCACCTTAAGAGCTCTATCACGAGATTCCCTCACTCTAGATAATTCTAGAGAAAAAGTCTCCTCAAGAGATTCCTTGGTGGTTTGTTCAAGTTCAAGGGCTTGAGAGAGGTCTGCAATCTCATTAGCGTAATCACACTCATGACCTTCCATTTGATCAATGGTGACCTCATGCTCCTCAAGACGAGATTCCAACTCATCGATATATTTCTTGCCCTCAATAGCAATAGACATGATTTCCATGAAATTGGAACGAGCAATTTTATAATTAAGAAGATCTTTAAAAATCATTTTCCCCTTAATTTTTAAGGAGGCAACATCATCATTCTCTTCATCATAATCAACATCATTATCACTCTTGCCATCATCAATATCATCACAAGATATATTGGGATTCAATGTGGGAGATACCTTTGAAGCCTTGGCCATAAGGCAAAATGCAATAGACGATGATGTAGGATCCGTTGAAGCACCATTCAAGACCACATCTTGTTCCATGGGGTGTTTGGTTTCCTCTACATTGTTAGCACAACAATTCGAGGAAACATATGCATTTTTATCATGGCAACAAGACATAGTAAACATATCATCATGAGATTTAGTCAAGCAATTTCTAAATGATATGCAAGGACTATCAACACAAGCATGTGAAACATTTGGAGTGCTTGAAGTGTTAAAGCCCAAAGAAGGAGCGTTGCAATAAGATAGTGATGAAGGATCATCCACAATAAGCATACTATCATCATTGCTGTTACGGCATATCTCTCTCAAGGTAGTTTTGGTGATTGATGACAACATGTTTGCGGACTAATCCTGTGCTTTGAATTATTCACAGATTCTCCCCTGGCACGAGATGCTTTCTTCCCCTCGGAGTGTATTTCAAGACGGTGTAGCTCTTTCATTTCTTTCTCGGTGGACTAGTTGCATAGAGGGCACCGTACTATCAAGAGGGGGTCCGCTGGGGTTTTGCATGGGTGGAATCATCATGTACACATCAACTTCTCACCCTCCGAGCTTTTCCTGTCCATTGAAGAGATCTCTCCTCTCTTCCTTGTTCTGTCTGGGTCTAAGCGGCAGTACCGCGCACCCAGCGGTAGTACCGCTGAGAAGCCACAAGCGGCAGTACAGCTTCGCAGCGGTAGTACCGCCATGGCTCCACAACAGTAGTACCGCTGGGGGCCTGGCACCTCCGCCTGGTCCTCAGCTTCTTTGAGAGATCCCTTCTCCCTCTCTCTCTCACTCCAGCGCTAGTACCGCACTGCCTGCGGTACTACGGCCGAAGGGTCACAAGCGGCAATACCGCTCCACAGCGGTACTACCGCCCTTGACCCCACTGCCGTAGTACCGTTGGGCAGTCTGGCTCCTACCGCCTCGATTCGAGAGGTCTTTTTCTCGTGTTGGGTTTTGCGGCACTAGTCACGGTTGTAGTAGCGGTAGTACCGTTCCTGGAGCGGTAGTACCTCCGTACCACCGCGGTAGTACCGTAGTTGGATCTGTTCCCTACTAGTCTCCTCAGCGTGGCAGTACCGCTGGCTGGGGCGGCAGTACTGCTGTCTTGGCGGTAGTACCACCCTATGCAGGGCTGGTTGGTGGGGGCAACGGGATTGTTGCCCCCACTATAAAAGGGAGTCCCCTTCTTCCTTCTCACTTACCTCTTCCTCCCCCAAGCTCCATTTATTGCTCAAGCTCCATTAAATACTCCAAGCTTCATTTCCGCCCGATCTATCTCTCTAGCCAATAAAATTTGTTGATTTGCTTGGGAGTGGTTGAGAAGGCTCCGATCTACACTTCCACCAAGGGATTTTTGATTCCCCCACTCATCCCTAGCGGATCTTGTTACTCTTGGGTGTTTGAGCACCCTAGACGGTTGAGATCACCTCGGAGCCATATTCCATTGTGGTGAAGCTTCGTGGTCTTGTTGGGAGCCTCCGATTAAGTTGTGGAGATTGCCCCAACCATGTTTGTAAAGGTTCGGTCGCCGCCTTCAAGGGCACCAATAGTGGGATCACGGCATCTCGCATTGTGTGAGGGCGTGAGGAGAATACGGTGGGCCTAGTGGTTTCTTGGGGAGCATTGTGCCTCCACACCGCTCCAACGGAGACGTACTTCCCCTCAAAAGGAAGGAACTTCGGTAATACATCCTCGTCTTCACCGGATACACTCTTGGTTATCTCTTACCTTTACTTGTGCTAGCTCTTTAGTGTTTCTACCCTTGCGTGCTTGTATGCTTGTTGTTATTGCATCATATAGGTTGCTCACTTAGTTGCACATCTAGACAACCTACTTTGATGCAAAGTTTAATTTGGTAAAGAAAAGCTAAAAATTGGTAGTGGCCTATTCACCCCCCCTCTAGTCAACCATATCGATAATTTCAATTGGTATCAGAGCCTCGTCTCTTTATTAAGGACTTTACTGTCCAAAGAGTATGGTTGATACCGTAGACGGTGTGGAGATACACTCCGGTGTGAGTCCAATCTCGTCTACGGGAGATGGGGGAACTTCGGTCTCTCGTGCGGAGTTCAATGTGGCCTTGGAGACATTGGAAACCTCCATGACGACCGAAGTTGAAAGCATGTTTACTAAATTTCTTGAGGGGCTTAAACTTTCCACCGCACTGTTGAAAGTGGGTGATCCCGCCAACAAGGTGTCGGATGCTATCCCCGACAAGGGGGAAGCTAGTAGTGAAAAGGCTCCTTCTTCTAGTGGCAAGAATGGCACCGGCATCTTTGCCCATGTGGAACCACCACTTGTTTATGGTGGACCGGTTCCTACCACTCATTTGAATCATGCCGGTCCTCCCCCTAAGATTGTGAAAAATGAGGATTTTGATTCTTGGGTTTACCGCTTTAAACGTCATTTAAATCATGTGAACACTAACCTTTGGAGAATCATTGAAGAAGGTTTCTATCCACATGATCCAAGCAACTTCACTCCTCGAGAAGCCGCGGACAATCAATTCAATGAGAATGCTCTCTTCATCATTCAAGATGCAATTCCACCCGAAGACCTACCTCATCTTCGTCCCTTCGCCTTGGCCAAAGATGCATGGCATTGTGTCGTGTCTCTCTACCAGGGAAGCGCAAGCATTCAATGCTCCAACTATGAAGTGGTACAAGATGAGGCCGATGAGTTTGCAATGAAGGAAGATGAAGAACCTCGTGAGCTTTATCGGAGAGTAACCAAACTCGCGGTCTCACTACGAGATCACGGGAGCAAGGACACGGATGACAATTGGATCAAGCACAAATTCCTCAAGGCAATGATGCCCTACCACAAGGCCATGTCCTCCGTCGTTCGTCAAAGACCGGACTTCCACACTTTGACCTCAAGCGAAGTGTTGGATGAGTTTGTGGCCATGAACATTTTGGACAAGACCGCCGACAATGCGGTGCTCCGTTCTCAACGGGCAAAGAAGCCTAACCTTGCATTGAAGGCCAAGGTCACCTTGGAAGAAGAAGAAGAAGAGGAAGAAGAGGAGAGCAACCCCGAAGATACGAAGTATGCATATCATGAACACATGGCACTTGCTTCAAGGCAATTTTGGAGCAAGAAAAACTCGAGGCCCAATTTTAGCAAAAACAACTCGAGTGGCACAAGGGGCAAGCAACGTGTAAGGACTTGCTACAATTGCGGCAATGTGAGTCATTTCGTTGCGGAATGCCCGTATGAGAAGAGGGAAGACAATGGTGGCAAACTCATCCGAAAGGACAAGGCCAAGTCGTTCCCCAACAAGAACAACTTCACCAAGAAGACTCCTCCCAAGGCTTTGGTTGTGCAAGAAGAGTACAATGAGGATGATGAAGATGATGAAGATGATGAGTCGGTTGCCATGGCCTCCGTTGCCATTGCAACAACGTCATGGGTGTCTCTCTTCGACTCACCCAACGAGAGCATCACCGCCAAGTGCCTCATGGCTAAAGCCACCAACAAGGTAACCTCCAATATCAAAACTACCATCATTAATCATCCTTCCCAAACGGATAGCATTAATGAACTTGAGGGAGCTAATGTGGAGGCTAACGAGTTTGAGGCCTTTATGGGCAAACTCAAGGGAAAATCCAAGAAGCACTTTGTTGCTCTCTTGGAACAACTTGGTGAGGCCAATGACATGATCGAGGCTCACGAAGACACCATCTCTAAGATGGAAGGGCATAGTCGTGACTATGCCGATGAGATTTCGGATCTTTCCAATGCTCTTGAGGAAGAGCATGGTCTTCGTTTGGCTCTTGAGGAGTCACGTAACGTTGATCATGCTAAGTTAAAGAAAGATTATGATCATGCCCTCATTGTTTCTCGTGTGCTAAATTCCGAGAAGGCCAAACTCGGGGTTGATCTTGCTAGACTCAAAGAGGAGTTTGACATACTTGACAAGGCCCACAAGGCCTTGAAGGGTATTCACGCTAGTCTCAAGGAGTCTCATGATCAACTCCAAGTGAAGCTAAATAAGGAGAAAGCAACTTTTCCTCATATGGTTTTAATTGATAATGCAAATTCTACTAACCCGTGTTGTGAGCATATACATCTTGCTGAGGAAAATACTAAGTTGAAGGAGCAACTTGAGAGAGGTCTTGCGACTTGCATACAAGGCAAGAAGAACCTCAACGATCTCTTGATCAACCAAAAGGGAGGTGTGGCCAAGGAAGGGGTTGGGTACGTGCCCGACTCCAAGAACAAGAAGAAGAATGACAAGACCAAACGACCTCCTCCCCTCAAGCAAACCTTTGTGAGGGAGGGAGGGAGTGCCCCCGAGGAGAAGAAGAACAACAATGTCAAGAAGGGCAATGTCACCCCTCCCAACAAAGCCGGCGATTTTAATCCTTCTTATGTGTTATGTCGTGCTAGTGATGGGCATGTTTATGCCAAATTTGTTGGTTCTCTTCATGAGTACATTGAATGGTCTATTTGGGTTCCTAAGACCCTTGTTACTAACATCAAAGGACCCATTACAAAATGGGTACCTAAAACCAAGCATTGATCTCTTGTAGGTGTTTGCTTCCGGTGGTGGATCATGGTTGCTCGATAGCGGAGCTACAAATCATATGACCGGAAGCAAGGACTTGGTGGTGGACGTGCACAAAGTCCCATCTATGCCCACCAATGTCGAGTGGGGTGACGCCTCATCCTCTAAGGTATTGGGACTTGGCAAGGTGGTCATCTCTCATGATCTCACGATCGAGAAGGTCATGCTTGTTGAGTCCCTTGCATACAATTTACTTTCCGTTCGTCAACTTGCAATCATGGGCTTTGCCACTTTCTTTGATAACAATACCGTGGCCCTCTTGTGGAGCAAGACTCTTAAAGTAGCTTTTGTTGGGCATGTCGAGAACGGTCTATATGTGATTAACTTTTCGGAGCGACCCAATAAGACCGCGACATGCCTAATGGCTAAAGTTGATGTGGGATGGCTTTGGCATCGCCGTTTAGCCCATGTCAATATGAGATCTTTGCAAAGTCTCCTCAAGGGGGACCATGTCCGTGGACTAACGAATGTTAGTTTTGTTAAAGATCATGCTTGCAGTGCCTGTATCGAAGGAAAGCTATATGAGAAGGCTCACCCTCCCACGACTATCATTTATTCAAAGAGGCCCTTGGAGCTCCTTCACATGGATCTTTTTGGGCCCCCATCCTTCGATAGTCTTGGAGGTAGGAAGTATTGCTTGGTGATTGTAGATGACTACTCAAGGTACATGTGGGTCTATTTCTTCAAGAGGAAGAGCGATACCCAACAAACCGTCATCGACTTTGCAAATGAAGCACAACATCAACACAATGCAAAGATCTTGACAATAAGAAGTGACAACGGCACCGAGTTCAAGAACTACACCTTGGATGAATTTCTTAGTGATGAGGGAATCAAGCATCAATATTCCGCACCATACACCCCTCAATAAAACGGTGTTGCGGAGAGGAAGAACCGGACGTTGATGGATGTGGCAAGGACCATGATGGCGGAGTTCAAGTCTCCGTACAACTTTTTGGCCGAAGCCATCAACACCACGTGTCATGCATCCAATCGGCTCTACCTCCGCAAGGGCTTGAACAAGACTCCATATGAGATACTCACCGGTAACAAGCCCAACCTCAAGTACTACCGGGTATTCGGGTGTAAGTGTTTCATTCTCAAGAAAGGTGTTCGGTTGTCTAAATTTGAGGCTAGAGCTTATGAGGGCATATTTGTTGGTTATGCTACAAACTCTCATGCTTACCGTGTCCTCAATAAATCCACGGGACTTATTGAGGAGACATGTAACATGGAGTTTGATGAGAATAACGGCTCCCATGTGGAGCAAAGTGGCACTTGTGATGTAGGTGATGAAATTCCTCCTCAAGCCATAAGAAGAATGGGTGCTGGTTTCATCCTACCCATTGAGGAACCCCTTGTGGCCAAAGGAGAAGGACAATGCTCCACTCTAGTGGAGCCATCACCAACCCAAGGCCCACACACTTCCGAAGAACAAAGTGAAGGCCCTCAACCTCATGAACAAGACCAAGGGCAAGATCATACTCAAGACGGTGTTGACGCACCAAGTGATGCCCAAGGTCAAGTTCTCTCCCCCGAGCAAGTTCAAGATCAAGAACAAGCTCATGACGGTGCTCAAGATGATCAAGTAACCGCTCCTCAACTCACCACCTAGGAGGAATTAGAACATCGTGCCACCAAGGTTGCTTCCAAGCTCTCCACAAAGGATCATCTCATGATGAATGTTCTTGGAAGCTTAAGAAAGGGGGTAAGCACTCGTAGACAGTTAGCAAATTATTGTGAGCATCACGCGTTTGTCTCTTGTGTGGAACCCCACAAGGTCTATGAGGCGCTAGAAGATCCGGATTGGCTCAATGCAATGCACGAAGAACTCAACAACTTCGAGCGCAACAAAGTGTGGAGATTGGTGCCAAGGACAACGGGGAACCACAATGTCATTGGAACCAAGTGGATATTCAAGAACAAGCAAGATGCCCATGGGATTATCATTCGCAACAAGGCTCGTTTGGTAGCACAAGGCTACTCCCAAGTCGAGGGTATCGACTATGGTGAAACCTTTGCTCCCGTTGCTCGTCTTGAATCCATTCGCATGTTGATTGCATATGCTTCTCATCATAACTTTAAGTTACAACAAATGGATGTGAAGAGTGCTTTTCTTAATGGTCCCATTAATGAATTGGTTTACGTCAAGCAACCCCCGGGTTCGAGGATCCCTACTTTCCCGATCATGTGTATCAACTCGATAAGACACTCTATGGCCTTAAACAAGCCCCACGTGCGTGGTATGACCACCTTACCGAGTTGTTGCAAGACCGTGGTTTTGAAGTTGGGCTAATCGACCCCACTCTTTTTACTAAGAAGGTCAAAGGGGAGTTGTTTGTGTGCCAATTGTATGTTGATGATATTATCTTTGGTTCTCCTAACAAAGCTTTCAATGAGGAATTTGCCGCTCTCATGACCTCAAAGTTCGAGGTGTCCTCCATGGGAGAGTTGAAGTTCTTTCTAGGGTTCGAAGTGAAGCAAAGAAGAGAAGGAACCTTCATCAATCAATCCAAATACACCCAAGACATGCTCAAGAGATTCAAGCTAAGTGACGTCAAGCCGGCCACCACTCCAATGCCCACCAAGTGCCAACTTGACTTAGATCCCAATGGTAAAGTGGTGGATCAAAAGGTATATCGTTCCATGATTGGTTCCTTGCTTTACCTTTGTGCATCTAGACCGTACATCATGTTGAGTGTGGGAATTTGTGCACGGTTTCAAGCCGCACCTAAGGAAAGTCACTTTGTGGCGGTCAAACGAATCTTTCGATATTTGGCTCATACCCCAAACTTTGGCTTATGGTACCCAAGAGGATCAAACTTCAAGCTTGTAGGGTACTCGGATTCTGATTGGGCGAGAGACAAAGTGGATAGGAAGTCCACTTCCAGAAGGTGCCAATTCCTTGGTTGCTCTTTGGTAAGTTGGTCTTCCAAAAAGCAAAGTTGTGTGTCTCTCTCGTCCACTGAGGCGGAGTATGTTGCTGCCGGTAGTTGTTGTGCACAACTTCTATGGATGAGGCAAACTTTAAAGGATTATGGTGTCACTTGTGACAAAGTGCCTCTTTGGTGTGACAATGAAAGTGCCATCAAGATTTCTCTCAACCCGGTGCAACACTTCAAGACGAAGCATATTGAGATTCGGTATCACTTCATCCGGGATCACATTAGCCGAGGAGAGATCGAGCTCAACTATGTCAACACTCATGACAACCTTGCAGATATTTTCACGAAGCCCTTGGATGAAGCAAGATTTCGCGAGTTAAGGCATGAGCTAAATATCATTGATTCGAGCAATGTTGCTTGAACCCGTGCACACCCTATCACGCTCAACTTGTTGTCTAGTTTAGGTGTAGGCATGGACATAGGGGGAGTGTTGTTCTCTCAATGAACTCTCCCTCCCCCCATTATGCATAAATTGATCAAGTCTTTCACTTTAGCCTTTGTTGATGGCACTTGTGCTTAAAAGACGAGTTTTGGTCATGGGCCCAAGGTTAAAATCTTCGCGGTGCCATACCTGTTGACTCAAACATAGGTGGCCTCGGCCACCACCCTCTTTTGAAGAGATGTGTCTTGGTCTCTCGCTGGTGTGTTTCTTCTTCTCTTGCCGTTCTTGTCGTTTCATCGAGCTAAAGACGTGTCTATTTAGTTGCCGTGGCGTGCTGGGCGGTACTACCGCTGGTGGTGTGCGGTACTACCGCTTATAAGCGGTACTACCGCCCCCCAGAGCGGTACTACCGCTGAGGGACGGGACCAGGGGGTTAAGTCCATTCACTTCGCCCCTCTTGTCTCTTCCTCTCTCCAGCCTCCTCTCGCCGCGGGAGGGCTCCGGCGGATCTCCGTCTCCGGGGCGTCCCTCTCCATTTCCTTTGGTGGAGTCGATCCCCACCTTGTCCTCTTGCCATGGATGCTGGTATTGCCCCCGTTCTTTCTTTCGTTTTGTCTCCTTCTAGTTCTAGTTTCTTAGGGGCAATGGTGGTTGCATCTCTAGATTTTTGGTGAAATCTAGGCTTGAGTTGGTTGGAGAAGGCAACTAGACTATCTAGATTAGAGTTTGGTAGGATTATTTTTGAATTTGGTAGGCCGGTAGTGCCGGATCTGACTGCGGTAGTAAGAACCCGCTGTTTCACCGCCTCGTGCTATATGAAACTGCTGTTTCTCCGCCTCAAGTAGTACTACCGCTCCTCTTGGAGCGGTCCCACCACTTGACCTAGAGCGGTACTACCGCTCCCTTCGGGGCGGTACTACCGCTCGGGGCGGTACTACCACGGGCAGGTCACGGTACTACCGCTGAATGCCAATTTCCATCATTTTCCTGCCTTACCTTGATCCTTTTGTTGAGTTTGTTGGCTTATGCTCGTTCTTTCTAGTTGTTTCGCGTTGTTCTTGTGTTTGGCTCCAGGTGATGACCGTTCCGAGCAGCAAGGTCGCCGTATCAACCCCGGGCGTGCCACATCAAAACACTACCGCACCTCAGAGCCTGCCGGTGGTTCCTCGAGCACCCAACTGCCTCTAGCAAGTGCTTCTGTAAGTGTTCCTCCACCTCCTCAGCAATCGAAGCGAGCCGCCAACAAGCCAAAAGGGAAGACTGTGACTGAGATGACCAACAAGGAGTTTGGGGAGAAGCGTCGCCGCAACCCCTATGCGGTGGACCAAGAACCCACTTTGGTCAACCGCCCGTTCTGGAACCGTTTTCAGTTTGCCTTCTACTTTGATGTGATCAAGGCCAAGAAGAATCTTTTTGTTGATGTTCACTCCATCAACACTGATGCTATGGAGAAGGATCCGGAGTACTTTGGCGAAGCTCTTCAGATGTGCAGTCAGCTAAACATTCTCAGGATCATGCAATTCAATAAGCATTTCGATGCGGATTTGGTGGCTCAATTCTATGCCACCGTCCACCTTGGGACGGATGTCGACAGGACTCTGACATGGATGACCAACGGCAAGCTGCTTTCTATCAAGTGGAAGGCTTTCATGGAGTTACTTGATGTGGTGGATACCGGGCTTGAGACTCCTGTCGGTTTCCGTCCTCACTGCAATGCTACATCCACCCACAAGCAAGCCCTTTGGCCCTACTGCACTGTGAAGGTTCACCCTGTAACTGAGAAGAAGACCTATGAGCTGTCTCTGTATCTGGACATTCTTCATCGCATATTCCGTGAGACTCTCTTCCCTCGGATCGGGAATCTAGATATGGTCCACTCTTACCTCGTGGACATGCTCCTTTTCTGTCAGCATGAGAAGGAAGCAAGCACTAGAGAGAGCCTGGATATCTCTCATGTCATGTGGTCTGAACTTCTATCTGCCGTGTCTGAGCGCAAGTGTCCTATCTATGGTCCCTTCATCATGAGGCTCATTGAGAGGGCCTGGGCACAGACTTATCCCAGAGTGCTGCTAGAGACTGGAGACTTGGTTTCTCATGAGATCAAGCGTCTGAGGAAGAAGGACAACTGGACAGCGCCTCACACATGGGGTCCATCTGCTACTGCTGCCACAGGGGGGCCGTCTGCTACTGCTGCTGCCATGGGGACCAAGGGTGAGGCTGCTACTGATGCTCATGAGGAGGACTTTGGCCACTCTAGTGCAGAACCATCATGGGCACAGAAGCTCAAGCGCAAGATGAAGAAGCTTTTCCGCATGGAGTCCCATGGTCAGTACATGACTCATGTGGCGGAGAAGCATGCCAGGACGCGCCCCAAGGAGATCATGCGTTAGTTGGGAGCACCAGTTGCCAGTGGGTCTGAGGGTCAGATCACTGAAGAGGAGGACTGGATTCATCAGAATTGCCACTGGACCGACTCCGATGCCGAGCAGTTTTCGACCCACGACGAAGATGCAGAGATGTGATGTTCGAGATCTTCCTCCTCCCATCACCTGGGGTCGTAGTGTCACTCTATGCCCTTTTTGGTGTGTCGCTGCCAAAGGGGGAGAGAGTGTAGGGATTTTCTTCTTGTGTCGTGCTTTGAGTCGTCTTGTGTTTTATTGTGTGTTCCTTCTTTGGTTTGGTTTGGTGTGAGACCTAAGTCCTAGTCATATGGTGTAAGACATATGCTCCCTATCGCTACCTTATTACTTATGTCATTTCAGAGTACTATAGTTTATTGTGAGATGCATGCTTGTCCTGTTTACTCACTTCTCTCATATATTTTGTGCTTAGTATTGTTGGACTATAAAATATAGGGGGTGTGTTGATCCGAATGTGTGTTTCGTGCCATCTTTAGGTGCACACATTCTGGGGGATCCCGTCTATATTTGTAGTTCTTAGTTTTCTTCGTTTCATTTCTTTTCCTTGCGCAAATCCCTAGTTGTCATCAATCCACCAAAAAGGGGGAGATTGTTACGGCATATCTCTCTCAAGGTAGTTTTGGTGATTGATGACAACATGTTTGCAGACTAATCTTGTGCTTTGAATTATTCACAGATTCTCCCCTGGCATAAGACGCTTTCTTCCCCTCGGAGTGTATTTCAAGACGGTGTAGCTCTTTCGTTTCTTTCTCGGTGGACTAGTTGCGTAGAGGGCACTGTACTATCAAGAGGGGGTCCGTTGGGGTTTTGCATGGGTGGAATCATCACGTACACATCAGCTTCTCACCCTCTGAGCTTTTCCTGTCCATTGAAGAGATCTCTCCTCTCTTCCTTGCTCTGTCTGGGTCTAAGCGGCAGTACCGCGCACCCAGCGGTAGTACCGCTAAGAAGCCACAAACGGCAGTACCGCCTCACAGCGGTAGTACCGACATGGCTCCACAGCAGTAGTACCGCTGGGGGCCTGGCACCTCCGCCTGGTCCTCAGCTTCTTTGAGAGATCCCTTCTCCCTCTCTCTCTCACTCCAGTGGTAGTACCGCACTGCCTGCGTACTATGGCTGAAGGGTCACAAGCGGCAGTACCGCTCCACAGCAGTACTACCGCCCTTGACCCCACTGCCGTAGTACCGTTGGGCAGTCTGGCTCCTACCGCCTCGATTCGAGAGGTCTTTTTCTCGTGTCGGGTTTTGCGGCACTAGTCACGGTTTTAGTGGCGGTAGTACCGTTCCTGGAGTGGTAGTACCGCCCTACCACCGCGGTAGTACCGCAGTTGGATCTGTTCCCTACTAGTCTCCTCAGCGCGGCAGTACCGCTGGTTGGGGCGGCAGTACTGCTGTCCTGGCGGTAGTACCGCCCCCTCTCAACGGTAGTACCGCCCTGTGCGGGGCTGGTTGGTGGGGGCCAACGGGATTGTTGCCCCCACTATAAAAGGGAGTCCCCTTCTTCCTTCTCACTTACCTCTTCCTCCCCCAAGCTCCATTTATTGCTCAAGCTCCATTAAATACTCCAAGCTTCATTTCCACCCGATCTATCTCTCTAGCCAATCAAATTTGTTGATTTGCTCGGGAGTGGTTGAGAAGGATCCGGTCTACACTTCCACCAAGGGATTTTCGATTCCCCGACTCATCCCTGGCGGATCTTGTTACTCTTGGGTGTTTGAGCACCCTAGACGGTTGAGGTCACCTCGGAGCCATATTCCATTGTGGTGAAGCTTCATGGTCTTGTTGGGAGCCTCCGATTAAGTTGTGGAGATTGCCCCAACCTTGTTTGTAAAGGTTTGGTCGCTGCCTTCAAGGGCACCAATAGTGGGATCACGGCATCTCGCATTGTGTGAGGGCGTGAGGAGAATACGGTGGCCCTAGTGGCTTCTTGGGGAGCATTGTGCCTCCACACCGCTCCAACGGAGATGTACTTCCCCTCAAAAGGAAGGAACTTAGGTAACACATCCTCGTCTTCACCGGATCCACTCTTGGTTATCTCTTACCTTTAGTTGTGCAAGCTCTTTAGTGTTTCTACCCTTGCTTGCTTGTATGCTTGTTGTTATTGCATCATATAGGTTGCTCACCTAGTTGCACATTTAGACAACCCACTTTGATGCAAAGTTTAATTTTGTAAAGAAAAGCTAAAAATTGGTAGTTGCCTATTCACCCCCCCTCTAGTCAACCATATCGATCCTTTCAATTGCAATGACCAACACTACTCACCATATCATTACCTTGTGGCAAACCACATGTAGGTGAAGTAGAAGAAGTTGAGAATACTATACGACCGGAGGTGGAGGGAGAACAATCATCCCCACAAATCTTGGACACACCATATTTATCTTGAAGCTTCGTCCACAACTCATGAGCATCCCGGAATGACATGAGTTGAAATAAAACTACATTGCTCAAAGCATCGAAAAGCACATTAGAAGCTTGAGCATTGAGATAAGAGTTTTTCTCATCCTCTAAAGATAATCTTTGGGGATCCTTTCGAGGAGAAAAACCCATATCTACAATTCGCTCTAAATTTGGGTCCATGACCCTAAAGAGATTAAGCATGCGAATTACCCAAACATCAAAATTTGTGCCATCGAAACTAAGAGTGTCAGAGAATCCTAATCCCCTAGTCGACATCTTTACTCTCTAGGCGGTTAAGCCTGACAAAGAGAGACGGGGCTCTGATATGTGTTGTTGAAAGATCGTGGATGTCGCCTAGAGGGGGGTGAATAGGCGCTTTAAAATAGTTACGGTTTAGGCTTGAACAAATGCGGAATAAACCTAGCGGTTAATTTGCCAAGCACAAAACCTAAAACAACTAGGCTCACCTATGTGCACCAACAACTTATGCTAAGCAAGATAAGCAACTATGTGATAGCAAGATATATGACAAAGAACAATATGGCTATCTCAAAGTAAAGTGCATAAGTAAAGGGCTCGGGTAAGAGATAACTGAGGCACGCGGAGATGATGATGTATCCCGAAGTTCACACCCTTGCGGATGCTAATCTCCATTTGGAGCGGTGTGGAGGCACAATGCTCCCAAGAAGCCACTAGGGCCACTGTAATCTCCTCACGCCCTCGCACAATGCAAGATGTCGTGATTCCACTAAGGGACCCTTGAGGGAGGTCACCGAACCCGTACAAATCGCAATCCTTGGGGGTGGTCACCGAACCCGTACACTTTGGCAACCCTTGGGGGCGGTCAGCGCTACCCGTCAAATTGCTCGGGGCGATCTCCACAACCTAATTGGAGACCCCGACGCTTGCCCGGAGCTTTACACCACAATGATTGAGCTCCGAACACCACCAACCGTCTAGGGCGCCCAAGCACCCAAGAGGAACAAGCTCAAGGGTACCAAGCACCCAAGAGTAATAAGCTTCTCAACTTGTAACTTCCACGTATCACCATGGAGAACTCAAACCGATGCACCAAATGCAATGGCAAGGGCACACGGAGTGCCCAAGTCCTTCTCTCTCAAATCCCACTGAAGCAACTAATGTTAGGGAGTAAAATGAGAGGAAGAACAAGAAAGTGAACACAAAGAACTCCAAGATCTAGATCCAAGGGGTTCCCCTCACATAGAGGAGAAAGTGATTGGTGGAAATGTGGATCTAGATCTCCTCTCTCTGTTCCCTCAAAAACTAGCAAGAATCCATGGAGGGATTGAGAGTTAGCAAGCTCGAACAAGGTCAACAATGGAGGAAGAACACGAGCTCAAAGGATAAGGTTGAATGGGGAAGAAGACCCCCTTTTATAGGAGCTCCTGAATCCAACCGTTATGTGCTCAGTCCGCGCACGAGCGGTACTACCGCTCAGGGGAGCGGTACTACCGCCCGGGCGGTAGACCAAGGAGAGCGGAGCGAAACAGAGTGCGAGGCAGAGCCGTATGAGAGCCACTACCGCTGGAGCCAGCGGTACTACCGTTGGCCGCAACGGTACCGCCGCTTGGCCCAGCGGTACTACCGCTAGGACCGCGCACAGCGCCTACCACGAGCACAGGGAGAAGGAACATAGAGGAGGCCATTGAGCGGCACTAGGGCGGTGGTAGCCGCGGTACTACCGCACATGAGCGGTACTACCGCTCCTACTGCCGCTGAACCCGACACGAGAAAACCACGTCTCGAGTCAAGGCGGTACCAGCGCGGAACCGGAGACGTACTACCGCTTATGGCCATGGGCGGTACTACCGCTTGTGGCGATACGCGGTACTGCCGCTCCGGCCCAGCGGCACTACCGCTGGCGCCATCCTAAAGCCTCTTCCACGAAAACAAGTATACTCCACAAAAAACCAGAACTGCCGTAACTTCTGCATATGAGCTCCGAATTGGGCAATCTCAAGCTTGTTGGAAACAAGACGACGAATAGCATCAAAACAGCGACAGAGAAGAACAGGCATAACCTCCAACATTGAAAACATCATAGAAGATGCAAGTGAACTCCGTTTTTGATGAACTCGAGCTTGTCAACAAGATGACCATAAGCTCCAAAACTCCCAAAGAGAACCAAACAAGAACCAAGAAAGATGATGTAAGGATGCAATGGTTTGAGCTCTCTACAAACGATACGATCAAGCTACTCATCGAGATCCCCCCTTGATAGTACGACAATCGATCCTATAACCCGGTCTCCCAACCACCACTATGAGACCGGTCAAATAGAAAACCTATCAAGGGCAAACCTTTGTCTTGCACATAGTCCACTTGAGCTACATGATGACGATCTTGACTTCCTCAAGTTGGACCACCTTTCTTGATTGTGTTGGCTCAACGAAGACTAGTTGATTGTTCCCCCATACTCCACTATGGGTGAGCCACTCTTCCGCACATCTTCACAGGTCCATTGTCACCACAATGGACGGCAAGCTTCAAGCATTTGATCTCTTCATGATGCTCCACTTGAACTTGCACACCACAACCTAACCCCACAAAGAACTCTCACGAAGACCATGGGTTAGTACACAAAATGTAATTGGCAATGCTTACCATACCATGGGATCACTTGATCCCTCTCGGTACATCTTCCGCGCTTTGTTAGTTGATCAACTTGATTCATTCTTGACTTAATCTTTATCAACCTTGAATCTTTCCAATTCTCTTTATTTGGATGATGTCTTGAAGGTAGACATGAATGATCACACAATCTTCTTCTTCAAGACATGCTTGCAATAAGCTCAACACTCACATGACCAATCTTTGGATAGTTCCTTGAATATCACCTTGGTCGACATGAACTCTCCTTGAAACCAACACATGAACTCCAAGAAAAGCCTATGGACAAAACCTTCAAATATAACTCAAGGCAACCATTAGTCCATAGAGATTGTCATCAATTACCAAAACCAAACATGGGGGCATCGCATGTTCTTTCAGTTGTTACCAAAATTGTTCCTACCAACAAAATTCACATCCATAGATTCATTATTATTCTCAATCAAAGTAGACAAAGGCATATCATTAGGATCAGTAGGAGCACTCTTATTAGCAAACAATTTCATAAGTTCATCCATCTTTCCACTCAAAACATTAATTTCTTCTATCGCATGCACTTTTTTACTAGTAGATCTTTCGGTGTGCCATTGAGAATAATTAAACATAATATTATCTAGGAGTTTGGTAGCTTCTCCTAAGGTGATTTCCATAAAAGTGCCTCCCGCGGCCGAATCTAAAAGATTTCTAGAAGCAAAATTCAATCCAGCATAAAAATTATGTATAATCATCCATAAATTCAAACCATGTGTAGGGAAATTACGTATCATTAATTTCATCCTCTCCCAAGATTGTGCAACATGTTCATGATCAAGTTGCTTAAAATTCATAATATCCTTTCTAAGAGAGATGATTTTAGCAGGAGGAAAATACTTAGAGATAAAAGCATCTTTGCACTTATTCCATGAATCAATACTATTTTTAGGCCAAGACAAAAACCAAGCTTTAGCACGATCTCTAAGGGAAAAAGGAAATAGCTTCAATTTAACAATATCATTGTCCACATCTTTCTTCTTTTGCATATCACACAAATCAACAAAGCTATTTAGATGGGTAGCGGCATATTCACTAGGAAGGTCGGCGAATTGATATTCCATGATAAGATTCAACAAAGAAGCATTAATTTCATAAGATTCAGCATCGGTAAGAGGAGCAATCGGAGTGCTAATAAAATCATTGTTGTTGGTATTGGTAAAGTCACACAAGTTAGTATTATCTTGAGCCATCGTGAAAAGCAAGCAATCCAACACACAAGCAAACAAGAAACGGGAAAAAGGCAAAGAGAAAAGGAGAAGGGGAATGGAAAGAGAGGGAGAGAGGAAAAGAGGGCGAATAAAACGGCAAGGGTGAAGTGAGGGAGAGGAAAACGGGAGGCAAATGGCAAATAATGTAATGCGAGGGATAAGAGTTTGTGATGGGTACTTGGTATGTCTTGACTTGTGCTCGGCTTGACTTGGCGCGAATCTCCTCAGCAACGGCGCCAGAAATCCTTCTTGCTACCTCTTGAGCACTGCGTTGGTTTTCCCTTGAAGAGGAAAGGGTGATGCAGTAAAGTAGCGTAAGTATTTCCCTCAGTTTTTGAGAACCAAGGTATCAATCCAGTAGGAGATCACGCTCAAGTCCCACGCACCTACACAAACAAATAAGAACCTCGCAACCAATGCGATAAACGGGTTGTCAATCCCTTCACGGTCACTTACGAGAGTGAGATCTGATAGATATGATAAAATAATATTTTTGGTATTTTTATGATAAAGAGAAATAAAGATGCAAAGTAAAATAAATGGCAAAGGAAATAACTAAGTATTGGAAGATTAATATGATAAAAGATAGACCCGGGGGCCATAGGTTTCACTAGTGGATTCTCTCAAGAGCATAAGTATTACAGTGGGTGAACGAACTACTGTCGGGAAATTGATAGCATTGAGCATAGTTATGAGAATATCTTGGTATGATCGTGTATATAGGCATCACGTCCACGACAAGTAGACCGAAATGATTCTGCATCTGCTACTATTACTCCACACATCGACCGCTATCCAGCATGCATCTAGAGTATTAAGTTCATAAGAACGGAGTAATGCTTTAAGGAAGATGACATGATGTAGAGAGATAAACTCATGCAATATGATATAAACCCCATATTTTTTATCCTCGATGGCAACAATACAATACGTGTCAGTTCCCTTTCTGTCACTGGGATCAAGCACCGCAAGATTGAAGCCAAAGCTAAGCACTTCTCCCATTGCAAGAAAGATCAATCTAGTAGGTCAAACCAAACCGATAATTCGAAGAGACTTGCAAAGATAAACCAATCATACATAAAAGAATTCAGAGAAGAATCAAATATTGTTCACAGATAAACTGGATCATAAACCCATAATTCATCGGATCTCGACAAACACACCGCAAAAGAAGATTACATCGAATAGATCTCCAAGAGAATCAAGGAGAACTTTGTATTGAGATCCAAAGAGAGAGAAGAAGCCATCTAGCTAATAACTATGGACCCGTAGGTCTGAAATAAACTACTCACACATGAGCGGAGAGGCCATGGAGTTGATGTAGAGGCCCTCCGTGATCGATGCCCCCTCCGGTGGAGCTCCGGAAAAGGCCCCAAGATGGGATCTCTCGGGTACAAAAGGTTGCGGCGGTGGAATTAGGTTTTCGTGGTGCTCCTGGATGTTTGGGGGCGGTACGTGGATATATATATAGGAGTAAGAAGTACGTCGATAGAGCAACGGAGGTCCCATGAGGGTGGAGGGCGCGCCCAGGGGGGTAGGCGCGCCCCCTGCCTCATGGCTTCCTCCGTAGTTTCTTGACGCTCACTCCAAGTCTCTTGAATCACGTTCGTTGAGAAAATCACGTTCCCAAAGGTTTCATTTCGTTTGGACTCCGTTTGATATTCCTTTTCTTCAAAACCCTAAAATAGGCAAAAAAAAACAACAATTTGGGTTGGGCCTCCGATTAGTAGGTTAGTCCCAAAAAATGATATAAAAGTGTAAAATAAAGCCCATTAACATCCAAAATAGATAATATAATAGCATGGAGCAATCAAAAATTATAGATACCTCGTACCTACAAAAACAAATAAGAACCTCGCAACCAACGCGATAAAGGGGTTGTCAATCCCTTGACGGCCACTCGCAAGAGTGAGATCTAATAGAGATGATAATAATAAGATAAGTATTTTTGGTATTTGTATGATATAGATTGAAAGTATAGATTGCAAAATAAAATAGATTAGAAACTTGTATGATGGAAGATAGACCCGGGGGCCATAGGTTTCACTAGTGGCTTCTCTCAAGATAGTATAAGTATTATGGTGGGTGAACAAATTACTGTCGAGCAATTGATAGAAAAGCGAATAATTATGAGAATATCTAGGTATGATCATGTATATAGGCATCACGGCCGTGACAAGTAGACCGACTCCTGTCTGCATCTACTACAATTACTCCACACATCGACCGCTATCCAACATGCATCTAGAGTGTTAAGTTCATAAGAACAGAGTAACGCCTTAAGCAAGATGACATGATGTAGAGGGATAAACTCATGCAATATGATATAAACCCCATCTTTTTATCCTCGATGGCAACAATACAATACGTGTCGTTTTCCTTTCTGTCACTGGGATTGAGCACCGCAAGATTGAACCCAAAGCTAAGCACTTCTCCCATTGCAAGAAATATCAATCTAGTAGGACAAACCAAACTGATAATTCGAAGAGACTTGCAAAGATAAACCAATCATACATAAAATAATTCAGAGAAGATTCAAATATTGTTCATAGATAATCTGGATCATAAACCCACAATTCATCGGATCTCGACAAACACACCGCAAAAAGAAGAGTTACATCGAATAGATCTCCAAGAGAATCGAGGAGAACTTTGTATTGAGATCCAAAGAGAGAGAATAAGTCATCTAGCTACTAGCTATGGATCCGAAGGTCTGAAGTAAACTACTCACACATCATCGGAGGGGCCATGGGGTTGATGTAGAGGTCCTCCGTGATCGATGCCCCCTCCGGCGGAGCTCCGAAAAAGGCCCCAAGATGGGATCTCTTGGGTACAGAAGGTTGCAGTTGTGGAAATAGGATTTCGTGGTGCTCTTGGATGTTTGCGGGGTGTATCTATATCTATACCTACTAATAAAGCAAGGTGCGTTTCTCCAATTTTTTCATCCGTTCACCACAAAAATATTTTTTCTATATCCGAGGTGGTACTAAATTTTTTTGAGAGTTTGTCCAGAATTTCGTACATGGGCCGCACGCGTTAAGGCCCAGAAAAGCTACCCATTTATATCCTGCGCATGCAGCTGGGAAACCTTATTTGTCGCACGAAGCGGCATATAGTTCGAGCTTCCCATGGGTCGCCCAATGTTGGGCCGGCCCTTTTTTATTTTTTATGTGGTCCTTTTCTATTTTTTCCTTTCAAAGTAATTTTTTCCTTTTCCCAGAAATTTATTTTTTAATTTGCCTGAATTTCTTTTTTGTACTAATTTTCGTTAAATCTTAGAATTTCAAAAATTATTCGTATTTTCAAAAATATTTGGAACTTTTAGTTTTTTATTTTGTTTCAAAATTTATTTGAAATTAAAACAATGTTCACATTTTCGTAAAAAGAATTCAAATATTGTTTGGGATTTCTAAATTAATTTTAATTGTAAAAATAATTGAAATTCGGAAATAAATAAATTTTGTAATCCATCTGCTAGAAAAGAAACAAAAAGAATTTTGTCCCGAATTTTGTGCCCGGGCCTGACACGCTAAGGCCCATAATAGCCACCCATTTATATCCTATGCACGCAGCTGGGAACCTTAGTTATCACACGGAGCGTCATATAATTGGAGCTTCTCATCGGGCGCCCTATATTGGGCCGACCTGTTTGCACTTTTTTTTCCTTTTCTATTTTTATTTTCCCTTTCAAGTTATTTTTTCCTTTTTCCATAAATTTATTTTTTTCCAAAATTTCGTTTGTTGTACAAATTTTCGTTGAATCCTAGAATTGGAAAATATTTAGAACTTTAAAAAATATTTAGAACTTTAAATTTTTTATTTTCTTTAAACATTTGTTTAACATTCAAAAAATGTTCGCATTGTTTCAAAAAGAATTCCAAAATTGTTCGAGATTTGTAAAATAAATTTCATTTTAAAAATAATAGAAATTAGAAAAATATTTTTTTATTAAAATTGCAAAAATTGAAAATAATGTTTGTGATTGAAAATACATTTTTAAAAATTGTTTTGAATGTTCAAAACAAGTTTCCATTTTCATAAATTCTTCACAAATTCAAAAAATGTTCATTTCTCCCACCATAGAAATTGTTTTCAAAAAATGTTTGTGAATTTTAAAAATCTTCCTATTTCAATTTTTATTTTCCTTTTTCTAGAAATTAATCATTTAAAAAAATATGTTCGCAGTTTTTTTAGAAAAATCAGGAGGTCACCACAACCTCGACAAGGAGGCAGACCTGAAGGGAAAAAACACAAGTTGGGTAGTGGCCGTCACTCCGACCAACTCCACTACTACAAAGATCTCGTGGGCCAAACATGACCCACGAGAATACCACAGCTGTCTACTCTATCGCCCCACTATTGTGCAAACCATTTTGATGGACATATCAATTATCTCTCTTGATGTTGCTCGCAAAAAATCTCTTCCGTTGCAACGCACGGGCATATGTTCTAGTGAATATACATAGGAGGAAGAAGTAGGTCGGTGGAGCAACGAGGGGCCCACAAGGGTGGAGGGCGCGCCTAGGGGGTAGGCGCGCCCCCTGCCTCGTGGTCTCCTCGATTGTTTCTTGACGTCCACTCCAAATCTCCTGGATCACGTTTGTTACAAAAATCACGCTCGCGAAGGTTTCATTCCGTTTGAACTCCGTTTGATATTCCTTTTGTACGAAACACTGAAATAGGCAAAAAAAACAACAATTTGGGCTGGGCCTCCGGTTAATAGGTTAGTCCCAAAAATAATATAAAAGTGCATAATAAAACCCATTAACATCCAAAACATGTAATATAATAGTATGGAACAATCAAAAATTATAGATACATTGGAGACGTATCACAGCCGGCACGACTTGCTTCCTGTGGGGGCGCGCGAGCGCACACACTAGGTGTAGCTTCCGAGCCTCCGAGCAACTTTGAAAAAGTTGGGCGGAGGGTCTCGCTGTTGATGATGAAGCCGACAACGACGTCGAGGGTGGACACGGAGTCCGCCGGCTGAGTGGGGGCGCGCGAGCGCACCCACTGGGTGTAGCCTCCGAGCCTCCGGGCAACTTTGGAAAAGTTGGGCGGGGGGTCTTGCTGTTGTTGAAGTGGGCGGTGGTGTTGAAAATGCCGGTTGCAGCCGGCGCCGGGCCTGCAACCAACGCAGCATCTTCCCAGCGGGGCACGCGGGTTAGTGTATTTATAGGAATTTTTGGCGTCGGTCTCATGCCAGGGGGGTCTCCGAGTCATCCACAAGGCAGGGGGCACGCCCAGGGGGTAGGGCGGGCCCTCCATCCTCGTGGATGGCTCGGGACTCTTCTGGCCCAACTATTTTACTCCGGAGACTTCTTTTGGTTCATAAAAAATTATCAAAAATTGGCACGTCAATTGGACTCCGTTTGATATTCCTTTTCTGTAAAACTCAAAAATAAGGAAAAAACAGAAACTGACACTGGGCTCTAGGTTAATAAGTTAGTCCCAAAAATTATATAAAATAGTATATAAATGCATATAAAACATCCAAGTGCCTCGTGGTTCTGCCAGCCACACTCCCCTTCACTGAGAATAGTGGTGTCCGTGTCACTTGCAGGAAGATTGCACAAAACGGAAGTGGTTCTGAACCAAACTTCGGCAAGACCCTAGAAGAGGTATCTATTTGGTCCATAGAATGAAACGGAAGTTTCTCTCTTTTCGCTTCATATTGGACAATTATGTTAAGGTGCATTAGTATCAGGTGATTATTATTGGGTTGGATGTAATCTCCGCTGTTTTGTTCTCGTGATAGCAATGCTAATGCTGAGATCTTGTTTTTTGTTTCGAGGGCCAAATCAGGGCAACAGGACAAATTTTACTATGATGAAAAGTTGAAGCGACTGGTATAGGAAGAAGTAACAAAAGTTCATTCGCATCATCAGAAGCTAGCTGCATCATGGAGTGGGACATACTCTACAGCTAATTTAGGCATCGTTCGGTTTCTCTCCACTACGCTCAACTCCACGGAGCTGCGGAGTTCGGTTTGAGCTGCTCCATAAAAAGCTGAAGTAGCTTGCTCCGCTTCGGGAGTTGAGTCGCAGGAGCCGAGAGAAACCGAATAGGCCCTTAGAGCAACTCCAACGGATCGACTCAAATGGACAGCGATTTTGTCCGCTTTTCGTCCGTTTGGATCGAATAGGCGGACACGGATGTCCGCTTCCGTGTTTGGGTCGGCACGTGCGCTCAACGCTAGGCCTATCCATTTTGACGGCTCTAGAAAAAAATAGAACACATGCATACTTAAAAAACATCATTAATTAAACATTACAGCCGGCCACGAAGGCCGGCGAGAGTCCACGCATCCACATTAGCATTTAAGAAAAATAAAAACAACCTAAACTACGAGGCGGCAGGCAGACCTAGGCGTCGTCCTCCTCCTCCTCCTCCTCGGGGTCAGTGAGGTCGATGAGTGTCGGCGCAGGGCCGGCCCAGGGGAACATCGTGTTCCAGGCGGCGGTGATGTAGGTCGCGGGCAGGTGTTCTGGCGCGGGCAGTGCCGGCGCGTGGGGCTGTTCCGGCGCAGGCAGTGCCGGCGCGGAGGACTGTGCGGCCACCTGTGCAGCCGCGGCCTGGCGCGCCTCCTCCTCAGCCTCGCGCTGCAACTCCTCGAGGTCGCGCTCGAGCATCTCCTCATACTCGCTGCGACGGCGCTCCTCGGCCAGTCGTCGCTGGCGCCACATCTCGAAGTAGGCCGCCTCCTGCACCGGCATTGCCCCCATCCAAACCGGTGGCGCGGACACCCACTCGCGTAGTACTCCCGTCCAGAAGTAGTGCTCGATCGGGGACAGCTCCGGGTCGGCCTTGACGCGGCGTCGGGAAGGGGACGGCAGGGCCACAGGCGGCACCATGCAGTCGCCGGCCGCAGAAAGGGCAATGGCCTGTGCCATGGCCGCCTCGTACCGGGCCTCCTCTTCCTCTGCCGCCTCCACCCCGCGCCACTCGTCCTCCCCGCTCTCGCGGTAGACCGTCGCAAGGGCCGCCTGGTCCTCCTCGCGGACGACGAGCGGGGGCGGTGGCAGGCTGCTGTCGACCTCGCGCACGCCGCGCCGCCTCGCCTTCTCGTGCTCGAAAGTGAACCACCGCTTCCAGTTCGGCGAGTCGATGGCGTAGGTGTCGTCGCGGCGTTGCTCCGGTGTCAGCAGCACCCACTGTTGGTGTCAAAATCGGCGGATCTCGGGTAGGGGGTCCCGAACTGTGCGTCTAAGGCGGATGGTAACAGGAGGCGGGGGACACAATGTTTACCCAGGTTCGGGCCCTCTCGATGGAGGTAATACCCTACGTCCTGCTTGATTGATCTTGATGATATGAGTATTACAAGAGTTGATCTACCACGAGATCGTAGAGGCTAAACCCTAGAAGCTATCCTATGATTATGATTGTTGTTGTCCTACGGACTAAACCCTCCGGTTTATATAGACACCGGAGGGGGCTAGGGTTATACAGAGTCGTTACAAGGGAGGAGATCTACATATCCAAATTGCCAAGCTTGCCTTCCACGTAAAGGAGAGTCCCACCCGGACACGGGATGAAGCCTTTGTATCTTCATAGTCCAACAGTCCGGCCAAAGTATATAGTCTGGCTGTCCGAGGACCCCCCTTATCCAGGACTCCCTCAGTAGCCCCTGAACCAGGCTTCAATGTCGATGAGTCCGGCGCGCAGATTTGTCTTCGGCATTGCAAGGCGGGTTTCTTCTCCGAATACTCCATAGAAGATTTTGAACACAAGGATAGTGTTCGTCTCTGCAAAACAAATTCCACATACCACCGTAGAGAGAATAATATTTCCACAAATCTAATCTGCTGACAACTTTTTATAACGTGACATCACGCCATGGCCCGGTCATTATTCGAACCGTTTTTATCAACTATCTGCTACACATATTGCTAGGCGGTTTTCTTGGCACGTCTTGTCAAAGCAGAGATCGTGTCCCCTTATCACGGGATTCTCATCAATACAGGTGTGGGTAACCCAACCGCGCCTGCTGGTGTGACTCCTCGATTTTAGGCAAGTTCCAAACGGGCATGCGGAGGACGCTTGATATTTGCCCTCTTTATAAAGGGGCCAAGGCCTGTCCTCTTCCTGTCGTGCTCAATCCTTCCCATCCCCCACCTCGAGTTCCAACACCCAAGGCTTAGGCTAAGCACTTCGGACCTTCAACCATGTCCGGGTCCAACCTTCAAGGTCGGTGAATGGCCTCTTCTGTCACAGAGGGGGACATCAAGAAGCTAAGGGAAGCCAGGTACCTGACCGCCGAAATCTCGCACAGGCTGCCTACTCAAGGGCAGGTCATCCCCACTCCCGAACCCAACGAGAGCATCGTATTTGTTTCCCACTTCCTCCGAGGGCTAGGCTTTAGTGTTGATCCCTTTGTCAGAGGGCCCATGTTTTATTACGGGCTCGATTTCCATGATCTTGCCCCAGATTCCATCCTTCACATCTCGTCGTTTATCGTCGTGTGTGAGGCCTTCCTCCGCATCACCCAACACTTCGGCTTATGGATCAAGACCTTCAATGTGAAGCCGAGGATGATCGATGGGCGACACGCAGAATGCTGAGGTGCCATAATAAGCAAAGGCGCCGATTCTCCATGGCCGAAGGGTTCCTTCCCGGAGGTGTCCAACTTATGGCAACGGGAGTGGTTTTACATCACAGCTCCCCGAAGTACCAAGTGGGTAGCCGCCCCCGCTTTCCGTCCAGGCCCCCCGCCACAACCGGCGTCATGGGTTAACAAGGGGCTGGACTGGGGGCGAGTTAATGACGTGCCGACATTGCGGAGTCGCATCCGAGATCTCCTCAGGAGGGATGTCAGTCTTGTCAAGGTAATGAAAGTTATGCTAGTTCACCGGGTCCTGCCATGCCAGCGTCGATCCCTCTGTATGTGGGAGTTCAACCCGGAAGGACCGTGAACTATTATGCAATTCTTCGGCATGACGCTCGAATGGGTGTATGGATTATTCTTTTGATCACGAATAAAGTGTCCGGACACCACCGAGGATGCGGGTCTAAACTGCAATCGTCCAGATACCCATGTAAGTAATTCTATGGCCGAACACGTCATCTTTTCATTTGTCATAATATCATTCTGAAAAAATTGCTCTTGGCCAGGACTGGGTAAGAAAGGCGAAGATGATCAGGTGTTCGGCCCCCCTTCCCGAAGGCTCACCGGATCCCGTACTAGCCAGGATGCTTGAGCACACACTTTATCAGGCGCCATCAGGGGAAGATAAAGGGAGGGATAAAGAAGCCGAAAGCGGGCCTCACACATTACTCATCCAAATCGGGGGAATTGGTATCTCCGCGAAGGAGGATAATCAGGGAGAAGAATCTAGAATCCCCTCTCCCCAAGGAAGGAAAAGGACTGCCTCTGACGACTCGGAAACAAAAGTTTCCAAACGAGGGAAGAAGCCTTCGCCAGGGGGGCCTGCCCCGGAGGGCGTCCTTACCGCACAGTGCCCGCAAGGGGGCCAGCCCTCCACCGAGCAGTAAGTGAATCAAGAGTACTTCTGGTAAATATATCCTGCTTTATCTTCAAGGACAATAATCGAGACATATATCTTGTAGTCCGGCTCGTAGCCCTTCTCAACAGAGTTTGTCTTCGAGGGATCTTCTTCCGGAGATGATGGAGAGCAAAATGCCTCCCCCTGTCCCCCAGTCTCCTAGGGCGGACGACCCTGAGGTGTCATCACAGAGGATTTCTCCTGATCTGCCTCCGGAGTATTCGGCTCCTAAGGAGAGCAAAAGAAAGAGTCTAGGATTGTCCGGTGCACAACCGGACGTATTGATGGGTCTTCTGGAGCAAGTGGCTATCTCGGAGGAGCATCATACTTTAATGGGTACGGTGGTTGAGAGGATCTCATCTGCCAAAAGTGGGTTGCATGAAGCTTTTACGAGCCTGCTAAGAGGCTTTGAGGTACGCAAAGTAATATATAAATTTTTTGATGGTACCGCACACGCTAGGTGTGCTCTATACAGATAGTAGCCCCTGAGACTCTGGTTGCTGTCCGGAGACGGCAAACATAGGATCATAGTTGTTGGAAATATGCCCTAGAGGCAATAATAAAATGATTATTATATTTACTTGTTCATGATAATTGTCTATTATTCATGCTATAATTGTATTATCCGGAAATCATAATACATGTGTGAATACATAGACCACAATGTGTCCCTAGTGAGCCTCTAGTTGACTAGCTCGTTGATCAACAGATAGTCATGGTTTCCTGGCTATGGACATGGGGATGTCATTGATAACGGGATCACATCATTAGGAGAATGATGTGATGGACAAGACCCAAACCTAAGCATAGCACAAAGATCGTGTAGTTCGTTTGCTGTAGCTTTTCTGGATGTCAAGTATCATTTCCTTAGACCATGAGATTGTGCAACTCCCGGATACCGTAGGAGTGCCTTGGGTGTGCCAAACGTCACAACGTAACTGGGTGACTATAAAGGTACATTACAGGTATCTCCGAAAGTGTCTGTTGGGTTGGCACGAATCAAGACTGGGATTTGTCACTCCGTATGACGGAGAGGTATCTCTGGGCCCACTCGGTAATGCATCATCATAATGAGCTCAATGTGATCAAGTGGTTGCTCACGGGATCATGCATTACGGTACGAGTAAAGTGACTTGCCGGTAACGAGACTGAACAAGGTATTGGGATACCGACGATCGAGTCTCGGGCAAGTAACGTACCGATTGACAAAGGGAATTGAATACGGGATTGTTTAGTCCTCGACATCGTGGTTCATCCGATGAGATCATCGAGGAGAATGTGGGAGCCAACATGGGTATCCATATCCCGTTGTTGGTTATTGGCCGGAGAGTCGTCTCGGTCATGTCTGCTTGTCTCCCGAACCCGTAGGGTCTACACACTTAAGGTTCGGTGACGCTAGGGTTGTAGAGATATGAGTATGCAATAATCCGAAAGTTGTTCGGAGTCCCGGATGAGATCCTGGACGTCACAAGGAGTTCCGGAATGATTCGGAGGTGAAGAATTATATATAGGAAGTGTAGTTTCGGCCATCGGGAAAAGATTCGGGGTCACCGGTATTGTACCGGGACCACCGGATGGGTCCCGGGGGTCCACCGGGTGGGGCCACCCATCCCGGAGGGCCCCATGGGCTGAAGTGGGGGGGGGGGAACCAGCCCATAGTGGGCTGGTGCGCCCCCCCCTTGGGCCCCCTGCGCCTAGGGTTGGAAACCCTAGGGTGGGGGGGCGCCTCCACTTGCCTTGGGGGGCACTCCACCCCCCTTGGCCGCCGCCCCCTTGGGAGATCCCATCTCCAGGGCCGGCGCCCCCTCAGGGGGCCTATATAAAGGATGGGGGAGGGAGGGCAGCCGCACCTCAAGTCTTGGCGCCTCCCTCTCCCCTGCTACACCTCTCCCTCTCGCAGAAGCTCGGCGAAGCCCTGCTGCGATCACTACTGCATCCACCACCACGCCATCGTGCTGCTGGATCATCATCAACCTCTCCTTCCCCCTTGCTGGATCAAGAAGGAGGGGACGTCATCCGCTCCGTACGTGTGTTGAACGCGGAGGTGCCGTCCGTTCGGCACTTGGTCATCGGTGATTTGGATCACGGCGAGTACGACTCCATCATCCTCGTTCTCTTGAATGCTTCCGCTCGCGATCTACAAGGGTATGTAGATGCACTCTCCACTCGTTGCTAGTTGACTCCATAGATTGATCTTGGTGAAACGTAGGAAATTTTTTTGTTTTCTGCAACGTTCCCCAACAGTGGCATCATGAGCTAGGTCTATGCGTAGTTACTATGCACGAGTAGAACACAAAGTAGTTGTGGGCGTCGATATTGTCAATTTGCTTGCCGTTACTAGTCTTATCTTGATTCGGCGGCATCGTGGGATGAAGCGGCCCGGACCAACCTTACACGTACGCTTACGTGAGACCGGTTCCACTGACTGACATGCACTAGTTGCATAAGGTGGCTGGCCGGTGTCTGTCTCTCCCACTTTACTCGGATCGGATTCGATGAACAGGGTCCTTATGAAGGGTAAATAGAAATTGGCAATTCACGTTGTGGTTTTGGCGTAGGTAAGAAACGTTCTTGCTAGAAACCTATAGCAGCCACGTAAAAACTTGCAACAACAATTAGAGGACGTCTAACTTGTTTTTGCAGCAAGTGTTTTGTGATGTGATATGACCAAAGGTTGTGATGAATGATGAATGATATATGTGATGTATGAGATTGATCATGTTCTTGTAATAGGAATCACGACTTGCATGTCGATGAGTATGACAACCGGCAGGAGCCATAGGAGTTGTCTTTATTTATTAATCACCTGCGTGTCAACATAAACGTCATGTAATTACTTTACTTTATTGCTAAAGCGTTAGCCATAGTAGTAGAAGTACTAGATGACGAGACAACTTCAAGAAGACACGATGATGGAGATCACGGTGTCATGCCGGTGACAACGATGATCATGGAGCCCCGAAGATGGAGATCAAAGGAGCAAATGATATTGGCCATATCATGTCACTGTTTGATTTCATGTGATGTTTATCATGTTTTACATCTTATTTGCTTAGAACGATGGTAGCTTAAATAAGATGATCCCTCGAAATAATTTCAAGAAAGTGTTCCCCCTAACTGTGCGCCGTTGCGACAGTTCGTTGTTTCGAAGCACCACGTGATGATCGGGTGTGATAGATTCCAACGTTCACATACAACGGGTGTAAGACAGATTTACACACGCAATACACTTAGGTTGACTTGACGAGCCTAGCATGTACAGACATGGCCTCGGAACACAGAAGACCGAAAGGTCGAGCATGAGTCATATAGAAGATACGATCAACATGAAGATGTTCACCGATGTTGACTAGTCCGTCTCACGTGATGATCGGACACGGGCTAGTCAACTCGGATCATGTTATACTTAGATGACTGGAGAGATGTCTATCTAAGTGGGTGTTCATTGAATAATTTGATTAGATGAACTTAATTCTCATGAACTTAGTCTAAAATCTTTACAATAAGTCTTGTAGATCAAATGGCCAACGTTGTCCTCAACTTCAACACGTTCCTAGAGAAAACCAAGCTGAAAGACGATGGCAGCAACTATACGGACTGGGTCCGGAACCTGAGGATCATCCTCATAGCTGCCAAGAAATATTATGTCCTAGAAGCACCGCTAGGTGATGCACCCGTCCCACAGAACCAAGACGTGATGAACGCTTGGCAGACACGTGCTGATGATTACTCCCTTGTTCAGTGCGGCATGCTTTACAGCTTAGAACCGGGGCTCCAAAAGCGTTTTGAGCGACATGGAGCATGTGAGATGTTCGAAGAGCTGAAAATGTTTTTCCAAGCTCATGCCCGGGTCGAGAGATATGAAGTCTCCGACAAGTTCTTCAGCTGTAAGATGGAGGAAAATAGTTCTGTCTGTGAGCACATACTCAAAATGTCTGGGTTGCATAACCGCTTGATTCAGCTGGGAGTTAATCTCCTGGATGATGCGGTCATTGACAGAATCCTTCAGTCGCTTCCACCAAGCTACAAGAGCTTTGTGATGAACTTCAATATGCAGGGGATGGAAAAGACCATTCCTGAAGTATTTGCAATGCTGAAATCAGTAGAGATAGAAGTCAAAAAGGAACATCAAGTGTTGATGGTGAATAAAACCACTAAGTGCAAGAAAGGCAAGGGTAAGAAGAACTTCAAGAAGGACGGCAAGGGAGTTGCCGCGCCCGGTAAGAAAGCTGCCGGGAAGAAGCCAAAGAATGGACCCAAGCCCGAGACTGAGAGCTTTTATTGCAAGGGAAGTGGTCACTGGAAGCGGAACTGCCCCAAATACTTAGCGGACAAGAAGACCAGCATCACAAAAGGTATATGTGATATACATGTAATTGATGTGTACCTTCCCAGTACTCGTAGTAGCTCCTGGGTATTTGATACCGGTGCGGTTGCTCACATTTGTAACTCAAAGCAGGAGCTGCGGAATAAGCGGAGACTAGCGAAGGACGAGGTG